>NW_025747176.1:0-66674 GCF_021184085.1 Oncorhynchus gorbuscha
TGAGGAGTAGTATCTGTGGTGTGTAGCTGTGAGGAGTAGTATCTGTGTGGGTCTATAGTGTGAGGAGTAGTATCTGTGGTGTGTAGCTGTGGGTCTATGTGAGGAGTAGTATCTGTGGTGTGTAGCTGTGAGGAGTAGTATCTGTGGTGTGTAGCTGTGAGGAGTAGTATCTGTGGGTGTAGCTGTGAGGAGTAGTATCTGTGGTCTATAGCTGTGAGGAGTAGTATCTGTGGTGTGGGTCTATAGCTGTGAGGAGTAGTATCTGTGGTGTGTAGCTGTGAGGAGTAGTATCTGTGGTGTGTAGCTGTGAGGAGTAGTATCTGTGGTGTGTAGCTGTGAGGAGTAGTATCTGTGGTGTGTAGCTGTGGGTCTATAGCTGTGAGGAGTAGTATCTGTGGTGTGTAGCTGTGGGTCTATAGCTGTGAGGAGTAGTATCTGTGGTGTGTAGCTGTGGGTCTATAGCTGTGAGGAGTAGTATCTGTGGTGTGTAGCTGTGAGGAGTAGTATCTGTGGTCTATAGCTGTGAGGAGTAGTATCTGTGGTGTGTAGCTGTGGGTCTATAGCTGTGAGGAGTAGTATCTGTGGTGTGTAGCTGTGGGTCTATAGCTGTGAGGAGTAGTATCTGTGGTGTGTAGCTGTGAGGAGTAGTATCTGTGGTGTGTAGCTGTGAGGAGTAGTATCTGTGGTCTATAGCTGTGAGGAGTAGTATCTGTGGTGTGGGTAGCTGTGAGGAGTAGTATCTGTGTGTAGCTGTGAGGAGTAGTATCTGTGGGTGTAGCTGTGAGGAGTAGCTGTGGTGTGTAGTGAGGAGTAGTGGTGTGTAGCTGTGAGGAGTAGTATCTGTGGGTGTGCTGTGGGTCTATAGCTGTGAGGAGTAGTATCTGTGGTGTGTAGCTGTGAGGAGTATCTGTGGTGTGTAGCTGTGAGCTGGAGTAGTATCTGTGGTGTGTAGCTGTGAGGAGTAGTATAGCTGTGAGGAGTAGTATCTGTGGTGTGTAGCTGTCTATAGCTGTGAGGAGTAGTATCTGTGGTGTGTGTGGTAGCTGTGAGGAGTAGTATCTGTGAGGAGTAGTATCTGTGGTGTGTAGCTGTGAGGAGTAGTATCTGTGGTGTGTAGCTGTGAGGAGTAGTATCTGTGGTCTATAGCTGTGAGGAGTAGTATCTGTGGTGTGTAGCTGTGGGTCTATAGCTGTGAGGAGTAGTATCTGTGGTGTGTAGCTGTGGGTCTATAGCTGTGAGGAGTAGTATCTGTGGTGTGTAGCTGTGAGGAGTAGTATCTGTGGTGTGTAGCTGTGAGGAGTAGTATCTGTGGTGTGTAGCTGTGGGTCTATAGCTGTGAGGAGTAGTATCTGTGAGGAGTAGTATCTGTGGGTCTATAGCTGTGAGGAGTAGTATCTGTGGTGTGTAGCTGTGAGGAGTAGTATCTGTGGTGTGTAGCTGTGAGGAGTAGTATCTGTGGTGTGTAGCTGTGGGTCTATAGCTGTGAGGAGTAGTATCCATGGTCTATAGCTGTGAGGAGTAGTATCCAGCTGTGAGGAGTAGTATCTGTGGTGTGTAGCTGTGAGGAGTAGTATCTGTGGTGTGTAGCTGTGGGTCTATAGCTGTGAGGAGTAGTATCTGTGGTGTGTAGCTGTGAGGAGTAGTATCTGTGGTGTGTAGCTGTGAGGAGTAGTATCTGTGGTGTGTAGCTGTGAGGAGTAGTATCCATGGTCTATAGCTGTGAGGAGTAGTATCTGTGGTGTGTAGCTGTGAGGAGTAGTATCTGTGGGTCTATAGCTGTGAGGAGTAGTATCTGTGGGTCTATAGCTGTGAGGAGTAGTATCTGTGGGTCTATAGCTGTGAGGAGTAGTATCTGTGGGTCTATAGCTGTGAGGAGTAGTATCTGTGGTGTGTAGCTGTGGGTCTATAGCTGTGGAGTAGTATCTAGCTGTGGGTCTATAGCTGTGAGGTGTAGCTAGCTGTGAGTAGTATCTGTGGTGTGTATCTGTGGGTGTGTAGCTGTGAGGAGTAGTAGTATCTGTGGTGTGTAGCTGTGAGGAGTAGTATCTGTGGTGTGTAGCTGTGGGTCTATAGTAGTATCTGTGGTGTGTAGCTGTGAGGAGTAGTATCTGTGGTGTGTAGTATCTGTGGTGTGTAGCTGTGGGTCTATAGCTGTGAGGAGTAGTATCTGTGGTGTGTAGCTGTGAGGAGTAGTATCTGTGGTGTGTAGCTGTGAGGAGTAGTCTAGGAGTAGTATCTGTGGTGTGTAGCTGTGAGGTAGTATCTGTGGAGTGTAGCTGTGGTCTATAGCTGTGAGGAGTAGTATCTGTGGTGTGTAGCTGTGAGGAGTAGTATCCATGGTCTATAGCTGTGGAGTAGTATCTGTGGTGTGTAGCTGTGAGGAGTAGTATCTGTGGTGTGTAGCTGTGAGGAGTAGTATCTGTGGTGTGTAGCTGTGGGTCTATAGCTGTGAGGAGTAGTATCTGTGGTGTGTAGCTGTGAGGAGTAGTATCTGTGGTGTGTAGCTGTGAGGAGTAGTATCTGTGGTGTGTAGCTGTGAGGAGTAGTATCTGTGGTGTGTAGCTGTGAGGAGTAGTATCTGTGGTCTATAGCTGTGAGGAGTAGTATCTGTGGTGTGTAGCTGTGAGGAGTAGTATCTGTGGTGTGTAGCTGTGGGTCTATAGCTGTGAGGAGTAGTATCTGTGGTGTGTAGCTGTGAGGAGTAGTATCTGTGGTGTGTAGCTGTGAGGAGTAGTATCTGTGGTGTGTAGCTGTGAGGAGTAGTATCTGTGGTGTGTAGCTGTGAGGAGTAGTATCTGTGGGTCTATAGCTGTGAGGAGTAGTATCTGTGGGTCTATAGCTGTGAGGAGTAGTATCTGTGGGTCTATAGCTGTGAGGAGTAGTATCTGTGGGTGTGTAGTGTGTAGTATCTGTGGGTCTATAGCTGTGAGGAGTAGTAGCTGTGAGGAGTAGTATCTGTGGTGTGTAGCTGTGGGTGAGGAGTAGTATCTGTGGTGTGCTATAGCTGTGAGGAGTAGTATCTGTGGTCTGTGTAGCTGTGATGAGTAGTATCTGTGGTGTGTAGCTGTGAGGAGTAGTATCTGTGGTGTGTAGCTGTGAGGAGTAGTATCTGTGGTGTGTAGCTGTGAGGAGTAGTATCTGTGGTGTGTAGCTGTGAGGAGTAGTATCTGTGGTGTGTAGCTGTGGGTCTATAGCTGTGAGGAGTAGTATCCATGGTCTATAGCTGTGAGGAGTAGTATCTGTGGTCTATAGCTGTGAGGAGTAGTATCTGTGGTGTGTAGCTGTGAGGAGTAGTATCTGTGGGTGTATAGCTGTGAGGAGTAGTATCTGTGGTGTGTAGCTGTGGGTCTATAGCTGTGAGGAGTAGTATCTGTGGTGTGTAGCTGTATCTGTGGTCTATAGCTGTGAGGAGTAGTATCTGTGGTGTGTAGCTGTGAGGAGTAGTATCTGTGGTGTGTAGCTGTGAGGTAGTATCTGTGGTGTGTAGCTGTGGGTCTATCTGTGGTGTGTAGCTGTGAGGAGTAGTATCTGTGGTGTGTAGCTGTGAGGAGTAGTATCTGTGGTGTGTAGCTGTGAGGAGTAGTATCCATGGTCTATAGCTGTGAGGAGTAGTATCTGTGGTGTGTAGCTGTGAGGAGTAGTATCTGTGGTGTGTAGCTGTGAGGAGTAGTATCTGTGGTGTGTAGCTGTGGGAGGAGTAGTATAGCTGTGTAGTATCTGTGGTGTGTAGCTGTGAGAGTAGTATCTGTGGGTATAGCTGTGGAGTAGTATCTGTGGGTCTATAGCTGTGAGGAGTAGTATCTGTGGTCTATAGTGTGTAGCTGTGGGTCTATAGCTGTGTAGTATCTGTGGTGTGTAGCTGTGGGTCTATAGCTGTGAGGAGTAGTATCTGTGGTGTGTAGCTGTGAGGAGTAGTATCTGTGGTGTGTAGTATCTGTGGAGTGTATCTGTGGGTGTGTAGCTGTGAGGAGTAGTATCTGTGGTGTGTAGCTGTGGGTCTATAGCTGTGAGGAGTAGTATCTGTGGTGTGTAGCTGTGAGGAGTAGTATCTGTGGTGTGTAGCTGTGAGGAGTAGTATCTGTGGTGTGTAGCTGTGAGGAGTAGTATCTGTGGTGTGTAGCTGTGGGTCTATAGCTGTGAGGAGTAGTATCTGTGGTGTGTAGCTGTGAGGAGTAGTATCTGTGGTGTGTAGCTGTGAGGAGTAGTATCTGTGGTGTGTAGCTGTGAGGAGTAGTATCTGTGGTGTGTAGCTGTGAGGGTAGTATCTGTGGTGTGTAGCTGTGAGAGTAGTATCTGTGGTGTGTAGCTGTGAGGAGTAGTATCTGTGGTGTGTAGCTGTGAGGAGTAGTATCTGTGGTGTGTAGCTGTGGGTCTATAGCTGTGAGGAGTAGTATCTGTGGTGTGTAGCTGTGGGTCTATAGCTGTGAGGAGTAGTATCTGTGGTGTGTAGCTGTGGGTCTATAGCTGTGAGGAGTAGTATCTGTGGTGTGTAGCTGTGGGTCTATAGCTGTGAGGAGTAGTATCTGTGGTGTGTAGCTGTGGGTCTATAGCTGTGAGGAGTAGTATCTGTGGTGTGTAGCTGTGGGTCTATAGCTGTGAGGAGTAGTATCTGTGGCTGTGGGTCTATAGCTGTGAGGAGTAGTATCTGTGGTGTGTAGCTGTGGGTCTATAGCTGTGAGTAGTATCTGTGGTGTGTAGCTGTGGGTCTATAGCTGTGTAGTATCTGTGGTGTGTAGCTGTGGGTCTATAGCTGTGAGGAGTAGTATCTGTGGTGTGTAGCTGTGGGTCTATAGCTGTGAGGAGTAGTATCTGTGGTGTGTAGCTGTGGGTCTATAGCTGTGAGGAGTAGTATCTGTGGTGTGTAGCTGTGGGTCTATAGCTGTGAGGAGTAGTATCCATGGTCTATAGCTGTGAGGAGTAGTATCTGTGGGTCATCTGATGTGTTTCCAGCTCTGGTAATGATAATTCACTTATAACAAAAAAACATTTATTTCATGTGTGTTTCATTGATCTAGTGTATTCTGAACTATGTAACTCCTATCTATCTTCTGATCATTTCCTCATCATCTCCCAGATGTCTCCTTTCCAAAATATACCAAATATGGGCATGTCAGAATCATGTAATTACACATGAATAGCAGTTAGTTTTGGGTATGTCTATTTAGGTGGAAATCACAATGTTGCCATTACATCTAAGAGGTTATTAAAAAAGATAAACTTATGTATTGGATGCTGGATGTTGTTTTCGAGTCAATTATACCTTGCCAATTGTAAGTCTATATTTAAAAATAAAAATGTTGACAATTACATAGCTGGCTAACTTAGTAATCCTGCTTTCTGGAACAAACCTCCGAGAAACTGGAGGTAAAGTCACTCTACTGTACAGTGTCATCTGTCTGTCAGGGACTGGGAGTGACTTATGAAATCATCCAATCAGGAACCAGAGGGACAAGAAGCACCCGTCCCCAGAGCGAGAGGAGCAGACAGCATGTTAGTCTGTCATCTCTGTGTCGTGCAGAAGAACATCAGAACATCCTCTGACTGATTCTCTCTCTTTTTTAATCACACAATAAACCAATCAGAACACCCTCTGACTGATTCTCTCGTTTAATCACACAATAAACCAATCAGAACACCCTCTGACTGATTCTCTCTCTTTTTTAATCACACAATAAACCAATCAGAACACCCTCTGACTGATTCTCTCGTTTAATCACACAATAAACCAATCAGAACACCCTCTGACTGATTCTCTCTCTTTTTTAATCACACAATAAACCAATCAGAACACCCTCTGACTGATTCTCTCTCTTTTTTAATCACACAATAAACCAATCAGAACACCCTCTGACTGATTCACTGTCTTTTTTAATCACACAACAAACCAATCAGAACACCCTCTGACTGATTCTCTCTCTTTTTTAATCACACAATAAACCAATCAGAACACCCTCTGACTGATTCACTCTCTTTTTTAATCACACAACAAACCAATCAGAACAGGGCAAAAAACAATCACTAGTGATGAAGACGCAGGCGTCCAGGACAAATTCAACTGTTTTGAACTGTTTCTCAAATGGCAGCCTTTTTCCTTCATAGTGTACTACTTTTGACCGGGCTGAGGTTTAGATCTTACCTAGTGCACTATAGTATGTAGGGTATAGGGTGCCATTTGGGATGCCAAGACCCCAGCTTCTGTTTTAGTCTGTACTTGACTTGACTGCTTGACAAAATGATCCGGTTTTCCTGAAATCCTGGTTTGAGGATTTGGAGTTCCTTCTGATTCCAGGAATCTTCCAAACAGAAGTTCTGGAAAACTTGGGAATTTGGGGGAAATGACCAGAACTTTGCAACCCCTCTTTGACTACAGTACTGGGTTCTGTGCTATGGGAAAGGGTTTTAAAAAAGAGTCACTGATCACCACGTCCACCCAACCGCTGTCTCTCATCACTAGTATCAATATAGTATCAATATTAAACATGATAACAAATATGGCTGACTCACAAATATGACCTGTGCTTTTTAAAGAAGCTCTCTGTTCTGTTTGTCCCATGTGGGGAGTGGTTCCCTGTGAGAGGTAGGCTGACACATGGGATATGGGATGTGTGAAATGCTTTTTAAAGAAGCTCTCTGTTCTGTTTGTCCCATGTGGGGAGTGGTTCCCTGTGAGAGGTAGGCTGACACATGGGATGTGTGAAAAGTCTCTCTGTGAACCATTCATATGGTCCGTCTTCCCCAGGATCTCCACATGGCAAAACATGATATATATATATATATATATAGATATATATATATATACAGATATATATAGATATATAGATATATATATAGATATATATAGATATATATATATATATATATATTTGGTGTGGTGAAATCCACAAACGTAAAAAATATATTTAGTGTTTAATATTTAATATTATTTAGTAATTCATCAAAACATTATATATATTTAGTGTTAATATTTAATATTATTTAGTCATTCACCTTTTCTCTAAACATATTAAACAGTTACAAGTCTCGGCCTAGTCCCAAAGGGCACTCTATTCCCTACTTAGTACACTACTTTTGACCAGACCACCCTACAGACTACACTATGTAGGGAATAGGGTGCCTTTTAGGATGCAAAACAATCTTCATGTCACCCTGTAAAGGATGTCATATCAACAGAAATGTGCTATACCAGATGTCTGTATCTTAAACATGACTATACATTACTATACAGAACCAAACGGTTTATTGAAACGTTACTTAACAGCATGCTGCAGACATTCTCCTCTAGTTATGAACTATGACTTAGTGTGGCTGGTATCACAGTGGTTGAACTATGACTTAGTGTGGCTGGTATCACAGTGAACTATGACTTAGTGTGGCTGGTATCACAGTGAACTATGACTTAGTGTGGTAACACAGTGGTTGAACTATGACTTAGTGTGGCTGGTAACACAGTGAAATATGACTTAGTGTGGCTGGTAACACAGTGAACTATGACTTAGTGTGGCTGGTAACACAGTGGTTGAACTATGACTTAGTGTGGCTGGTAACACAGTGGTTGAACTATGACTTAGTGTGGCTGGTAACACAGTGGTTGAACTATGACTTAGTGTGGCTGGTAACACAGTGAAATATGACTTAGTGTGGCTGGTAACACAGTGATTGAACTATGACTTAGTGTGGCTGGTAACACAGTGATTGAACTATGACTTAGTGTGGCTGGTAACACAGTGATTGAACTATGACTTAGTGTGGCTGGTAACACAGTGAAATATGACTTAGTGTGGCTGGTAAACACAGTGATTGAACTATGACTTAGTGTGGCTGATAACACAGTGATTGAACTATGACTTAGTGTGGCTGGTAACACAGTGGTTGAACTATGACTTAGTGTGGCTGGTAACACAGTCATTGAACTATGACTTAGTGTGGCTGGTAACACAGTGATTGAACTATGACTTAGTGTGGCTGGTAACACAGTGATTGAACTATGACTTAGTGTGGCTGGTAACACAGTGGTTGAACTATGACTTAGTGTGGCTGGTAACACAGTGGTTGAACTATGACTTAGTGTGGCTGGTAACACAGTGGTTGAACTATGACTTAGTGTGGCTGGTAACACAGTGGTTGAACTATGACTTAGTGTGGCTGGTAACACAGTGATTGAACTATGACTTAGTGTGGCTGGTAACACAGTGATTGAACTATGACTTAGTGTGGCTGGTAACACAGTGGTTGAACTATGACTTAGTGTGGCTGGTAAACACAGTGATTGAACTATGACTTAGTGTGGCTGGTAACACAGTGGTTGAACTATGACTTAGTGTGGCTGGTAACACAGTGATTGAACTATGACTTAGTGTGGCTGGTAACACAGTGATTGAACTATGACTTAGTGTGGCTGGTAACACAGTGAAATATGACTTAGTGTGGCTGGTAACACAGTGAAATATGACTTAGTGTGGCTGGTAACACAGTGATTGAACTATGACTTAGTGTGGCTGGTAACACAGTGAAATATGACTTAGTGTGGCTGGTAACACAGTGATTGAACTATGACTTAGTGTGGCTGGTAAACACAGTGAAATATGACTTAGTGTGGCTGGTAACACAGTGATTGAACTATGACTTAGTGTGGCTGGTAACACAGTGAAATATGACTTAGTGTGGCTGGTAACACAGTGATTGAACTATGACTTAGTGTGGCTGGTAACACAGTGATTGAACTATGACTTAGTGTGGCTGGTAACACAGTGGTTGAACTATGACTTAGTGTGGCTGGTAAACACAGTGATTGAACTATGACTTAGTGTGGCTGGTAACACAGTGGTTGAACTATGACTTAGTGTGGCTGGTAACACAGTGATTGAACTATGACTTAGTGTGGCTGGTAACACAGTGAAATATGACTTAGTGTGGCTGGTAACACAGTGGTTGAACTATGACTTAGTGTGGCTGGTAACACAGTGATTGAACTATGACTTAGTGTGGCTGGTAACACAGTGATTGAACTATGACTTAGTGTGGCTGGTAACACAGTGGTTGAACTATGACTTAGTGTGGCTGGTAAACACAGTGATTGAACTATGACTTAGTGTGGCTGGTAACACAGTGAAATATGACTTAGTGTGGCTGGTAACACAGTGGTTGAACTATGACTTAGTGTGGCTGGTAACACAGTGGTTGAACTATGACTTAGTGTGGCTGGTAACACAGTGATTGAACTATGACTTAGTGTGGCTGGTAACACAGTGATTGAACTATGACTTAGTGTGGCTGGTAACACAGTGAAATATGACTTAGTGTGGCTGGTAACACAGTGGTTGAACTATGACATAGTGTGGCTGGTAACACAGTGATTGAACTATGACTTAGTGTGGTAACACAGTGATTGAACTATGACTTAGTGTGGCTGGTAACACAGTGAAATATGACTTAGTGTGGCTGGTAACACAGTGATTGAACTATGACTTAGTGTGGCTGGTAACACAGTGATTGAACTATGACTTAGTGTGGCTGGTAACACAGTGGTTGAACTATGACTTAGTGTGGCTGGTAAACACAGTGATTGAACTATGACTTAGTGTGGCTGGTAACACAGTGGTTGAACTATGACTTAGTGTGGCTGGTAACACAGTGATTGAACTATGACTTAGTGTGGCTGGTAACACAGTGAAATATGACTTAGTGTGGCTGGTAACACAGTGGTTGAACTATGACTTAGTGTGGCTGGTAACACAGTGATTGAACTATGACTTAGTGTGGCTGGTAACACAGTGAAATATGACTTAGTGTGGCTGGTAACACAGTGGTTGAACTATGACTTAGTGTGGCTGGTAACACAGTGATTGAACTATGACTTAGTGTGGCTGGTAACACAGTGGTTGAACTATGACTTAGTGTGGCTGGTAAACACAGTGGTTGAACTATGACTTAGTGTGGCTGGTATCACAGTGAACTATGACTTAGTGTGGCTGGTATCACAGTGAACTATGACTTAGTGTGGTAACACAGTGGTTGAACTATGACTTAGTGTGGCTGGTAACACAGTGAAATATGACTTAGTGTGGCTGGTAACACAGTGAACTATGACTTAGTGTGGCTGGTAACACAGTGGTTGAACTATGACTTAGTGTGGCTGGTAACACAGTGGTTGAACTATGACTTAGTGTGGCTGGTAACACAGTGGTTGAACTATGACTTAGTGTGGCTGGTAACACAGTGAAATATGACTTAGTGTGGCTGGTAACACAGTGATTGAACTATGACTTAGTGTGGCTGGTAACACAGTGATTGAACTATGACTTAGTGTGGCTGGTAACACAGTGATTGAACTATGACTTAGTGTGGCTGGTAACACAGTGAAATATGACTTAGTGTGGCTGGTAAACACAGTGATTGAACTATGACTTAGTGTGGCTGATAACACAGTGATTGAACTATGACTTAGTGTGGCTGGTAACACAGTGGTTGAACTATGACTTAGTGTGGCTGGTAACACAGTGATTGAACTATGACTTAGTGTGGCTGGTAACACAGTGATTGAACTATGACTTAGTGTGGCTGGTAACACAGTGATTGAACTATGACTTAGTGTGGCTGGTAACACAGTGGTTGAACTATGACTTAGTGTGGCTGGTAACACAGTGGTTGAACTATGACTTAGTGTGGCTGGTAACACAGTGGTTGAACTATGACTTAGTGTGGCTGGTAACACAGTGGTTGAACTATGACTTAGTGTGGCTGGTAACACAGTGATTGAACTATGACTTAGTGTGGCTGGTAACACAGTGATTGAACTATGACTTAGTGTGGCTGGTAACACAGTGGTTGAACTATGACTTAGTGTGGCTGGTAAACACAGTGATTGAACTATGACTTAGTGTGGCTGGTAACACAGTGAAATATGACTTAGTGTGGCTGGTAACACAGTGGTTGAACTATGACTTAGTGTGGCTGGTAACACAGTGATTGAACTATGACTTAGTGTGGCTGGTAACACAGTGAAATATGACTTAGTGTGGCTGGTAACACAGTGGTTGAACTATGACTTAGTGTGGCTGGTAACACAGTGATTGAACTATGACTTAGTGTGGCTGGTAACACAGTGATTGAACTATGACTTAGTGTGGCTGGTAACACAGTGGTTGAACTATGACTTAGTGTGGCTGGTAAACACAGTGATTGAACTATGACTTAGTGTGGCTGGTAACACAGTGGTTGAACTATGACTTAGTGTGGCTGGTAACACAGTGATTGAACTATGACTTAGTGTGGCTGGTAACACAGTGAACTATGACTTAGTGTGGCTGGTAACACAGTGGTTGAACTATGACTTAGTGTGGCTGGTAACACAGTGATTGAACTATGACTTAGTGTGGCTGGTAACACAGTGGTTGAACTATGACTTAGTGTGGCTGGTAAACACAGTGGTTGAACTATGACTTAGTGTGGCTGATAACACAGTGGTTGAACTATGACTTAGTGTGGCTGGTAACACAGTGATTGAACTATGACTTAGTGTGGCTGATAACACAGTGGTTTAACTATGACTTAGTGTGGCTGGTAACACAGTGGTTGAACTATGACTTAGTGTGGCTGATAACACAGTGGTTGAACTATGACTTAGTGTGGCTGATAACACAGTGATTGAACTATGACTTAGTGTGGCTGGTAACACAGTGATTGAACTATGACTTAGTGTGGCTGATAACACAGTGGTTGAACTATGACTTAGTGTGGCTGGTAAACACAGTGGTTGAACTATGACTTAGTGTGGCTGGTAAACACAGTGGTTGAACTATGACTTAGTGTGGCTGATAACACAGTGGTTGAACTATGACTTAGTGTGGCTGGTAACACAGTGGTTGAACTATGACTTAGTGTGGCTGGTAACACAGTGGTTGAACTATGACTTAGTGTGGCTGGTAACACAGTGGTTGAACTATGACTTAGTGTGGCTGGTAACACAGTGGTTGAACTATGACTTAGTGTGGCTGGTAACAACTGTTGACCAGGACCCTATTCCCTATATAGAACACTACTGTTGACCAGGGCCCTATTCCCTATATAGAACACTACTGTTGACCAGGACCCTATTCCCTATATAGAACACTACTGTTGACCAGGGCCCTATTCCCTATATAGTACACAACTGTTGACCAGGACCCTATTCCCTATATAGAACACTACTGTTGACCAGGACCCTATTCCCTATATAGAACACTACTGTTGACCAGGGCCCTATTCCCTATATAGAACACTACTGTTGACCAGGGCCCTATTCCCTATATAGAACACTACTGTTGACCAGGACCCTATTCCCTATATAGAACACTACTGTTGACCAGGACCCTATTCCCTATATAGAACACTACTGTTGACCAGGGCCCTATTCCCTATATAGTACACAACTGTTGACCAGGACCCTATTCCCTATATAGAACACTACTGTTGACCAGGACCCTATTCCCTATATAGAACACTACTGTTGACCAGGGCCCTATTCCCTATATAGAACACTACTGTTGACCAGGGCCCTATTCCCTATATAGAACACTACTGTTGACCAGGGCCCTATTCCCTATATAGAACACTACTGTTGACCAGGGCCCTATTCCCTATATAGAACACTACTGTTGACCAGGGCCCTATTCCCTATATAGAACACTACTGTTGACCAGGGCCCTATTCCCTATATAGAACACTACTGTTGACCAGGACCCTATTCCCTATATAGAACACTACTGTTGACCAGGGCCCTATTCCCTATATAGAACACTACTGTAGACCAGGGCCCTATATAGAACACTACTGTTGACCAGGACCCTATATAGAACACTACTGTTGACCAGGACCCTATATAGAACACTACTGTAGACCAGGACCCTATATAGAACACTACTGTAGACCAGGACCCTATATAGAACACTACTGTAGACCAGGACCCTATATAGAACACTACTGTAGACCAGGACCCTATATAGAACACTACTGTAGACCAGGACCCTATATAGAACACTACTGTTGACCAGAGCCCTATTCCCTATATAGTACACTACTGTTGACCAGGACCCTATTCCCTATATAGAACACTACTGTAGACCAGGAACCTATATAGAACACTACTGTTGACCAGGGCCCTATTCCCTATATAGAACACTACTGTAGACCAGGACCCTATATAGAACACTACTGTAGACCAGGGCCCTATTCCCTATATAACATTAGTACACTATGTAGGGAAAAGGGTGCCATTTCAGACCCAGTCTAATGCCCTGTGCTGATAATGTGCTGCTGTGTCTATCAGGACAGTTGGTATTGGAGGAGGAGAGACTTCAGAACGTTTTAATATATTACACGATGGAGGAATGTTGTGAATGTTTTGGAGCCATCAGAACCCGTCGGTCCGTTCGGACAGAGAGTTCAGCCAATCGGAGTGTTCCGATCTGAGTGTTCCGATCTGAGTGTTCCGAGGAAACAGCTTCTCTTTCTGTCCTCTGTACATTTTTAAAACACCAACAACCAGTCCTGCACTGAAGCTTACATTTACTGTACATACTGTAGGAATAGGTAGAGTTGAACATGTTTGTCTGTCTGTCTGTGTATATATGGAGGGGTAGCATCTCAGTATCATAAAGAAAATGGGGATACCAGAATTCCTTCTGGCACATTAGTACCCTCTCTTCCTTTCCAGGGGAACTGTGAGGTCACCAAAAGAGATGAGGTGGTTCCACTGTGAGGTCACCAAAAGAGATGAGGTGGTTCCACTGTGAGGTCACCAGAAGAGATGAGAGGTGGAAGGAGGAGAGAAGAGTGGTTTGGAGGAGGAAGGAGGAGAGAAGAGTGGTTTGGAGGAGGAAGGAGGAAAGAAGAGTGGTTTGGAGGGTGGAGGAAGGAGGAGAGAAGAGTGGTTTGAAGGAGGAAGGAGGAGAGAAGAGTGGTTTGAAGGAGGAAGGAGGAGAGAAGAGTGGTTTGAAGGTAGGAAGGAGGAGAGAAGAGTGGTTTGAAGGGAGGAGTAATGAGGAGAGAAGAGTGGTTTGGAGGGTGGAGGAAGGAGGAGAAAAGAGTGGTTTGGAGGAGGGTGGAGGAAAGATAAGTGGTTTGAAGGGAGGAGTAAGGAGGAGAGAAGAGTGGTTTGGAGGAGGAGGAGAGAAGAGTGGTTTGAAGGGAGGAGTAAGGAGGAGAGAAGAGTGGTTTGAAGGGAGGAGGAAGGAGGAGAGAAGAGTGGTTTGGAGGGAGGAGGAAGGAGGAGAGAAGAGTGGTTTGAAGGGAGGAGTAAGGAGGAGAGAAGAGTGGTTTGGAGGAGGAGGAGAGAAGAGTGGTTTGAAGGAGGAAGGAGGAGAGAAGAGTGGTTTGAAGGGAGGAGCAAGGAGGAGAGAAGAGTGGTTTGAAGGAGGAGGAGGAAGGAGGAGAGAAGAGTGGTTTGAAGGAGGAAGGAGGAGAGAAGAGTGGTTTGAAGGGAGGAGGAAGGAGGAGAGAAGAGTGGTTTGAAGGGAGGAGGAAGGAGGAGAGAAGAGTGGTTTGAAGGGAGGAGGAAGGAGGAGAGAAGAGTGGTTTGAAGGAGGAAGGAGGAGAGATGAGTGGTTTGGAGGGTGGAGGAAGGAGGAGAGATGAGTGGTTTGGAGGGAGGAGTAAGGAGGAGAGAAGAGTGGTTTGGAGGGAGGAGTAAGGAGTAGAGAAGAGTGGTTTGGAGGGAGGAGTAAGGAGGAGAGAAGAGTGGTTTGGAGGGTGGAGGAAGGAGGAGAGAAGAGTGGTTTGGAGGAGGAAGGAGGAGAGAATAGTGGTTTGGAGGGAGGAGGAAGGAGGAGAGATGAGTGGTTTGAAGGAGGAAGGAGGAGAGAAGAGTGGTTTGAAGGGAGGAGGAAGGAGGAGAGATGAGTGGTTTGAAGGGAGGAGGAAGGAGGAGAGAAGAGTGGTTTGAAGGGAGGAGGAAGGAGGAGAGATGAGTGGTTTGAAGGGAGGAGGAAGGAGGAGAGAAGAGTGGTTTGAAGGGAGGAGGAAGGAGGAGAGAAGAGTGGTTTGAAGGGAGGAGGAAGGAGGAGAGATGAGTGGTTTGAAGGGAGGAGGAAGGAGGAGAGAAGAGTGGTTTGAAGGGAGGAGGAAGGAGGAGAGATGAGTGGTTTGAAGGGAGGAGGAAGGAGGAGAGAAGAGTGGTTTGAAGGGAGGAGGAAGGAGGAGAGAAGAGTGGTTTGAAGGGAGGAGGAAGGAGGAGAGAAGAGTGGTTTGAAGGGAGGAGGAAGGAGGAGAGATGAGTGGTTTGAAGGAGGAAGGAGGAGAGAAGAGTGGTTTGAAGGGAGGAGGAAGGAGGAGAGAAGAGTGGTTTGAAGGGAGGAGGAAGGAGGAGAGAAGAGTGGTTTGGAGGGAGGAGGAAGGAGGAGAGATGAGTGGTTTGAAGGAGGAAGGAGGAGAGAAGAGTGGTTTGAAGGGAGGAGGAAGGAGGAGAGAAGAGTGGTTTGAAGGAGGAAGGAGGAGAGAAGAGTGGTTTGGAGGGAGGAGTAAGGAGGAGAGAAGAGTGGTTTGAAGGGAGGATTAAGGAGGAGAGAAGAGTGGTTTTGAGGGAGGAGTAAGGAGGAGAGAAGAGTGGTTTGGAGGGAGGAGTAAGGAGGAGAGAAGAGTGGTTTGAAGGGAGGGGGAAGGAGGAGAGAAGAGTGGTTTGGAGGGAGGAGGAAGGAGGAGAGATGAGTGGTTTGAAGGACGAAGGAGGAGAGAAGAGTGGTTTGAAGGGAGGAGGAAGGAGGAGAGAAGAGTGGTTTGAAGGAGGAAGGAGGAGAGAAGAGTGGTTTGGAGGGAGGAGTAAGGAGGAGAGAAGAGTGGTTTGAAGGGAGGATTAAGGAGGAGAGAAGAGTGGTTTTGAGGGAGGAGTAAGGAGGAGAGAAGAGTGGTTTGGAGGGAGGAGTAAGGAGGAGGAAGGAGGAGAGAAGAGTGGTTTGAATGGAGGAGGAGAGAAGAGTGGTTTGAAGGGAGGAGGAGAGAAGAGTGGTTTGGAGGGAGGAGTGAGGAGGAGAGAAGGATAATCCCTTCCTCTTCCTTTACACATTTACATCTCTCTCTCTCCTCCCCTAGGTAAGTCAGTCTGAAGAGTAGTCTATGGAGCCCCAGGGCTAGGTCAGGCCCAGACCAGGGTCTACTGGTATCCGAGCAGCAGCAGCAGGGAGAGGCCCAGTGGAAGGGTCCAGCCCACTGTAGACAGGAGGAGGGGAGGAGCTCCATGGTCCAACAGCCCGGGAGACAGCAGGGTGGAGTCTTCACCATCATCACCCCACAGTCTATCGTTTTCATTCACCTGCATGTGGAGACACAACCACTGTCAGGAAATAGCAGTTTTACATTTATTTCATTTATCTGGGGAAGAAGGGAAGGGAATTGTTTGATCAAAAAGACAGCACTACTCTGCATGTTGTCCGGACATCACCGGCTATTTCCTGTTGCTAATGCATTTACTGTACATGCCGGAATAAATATAGACCTGTTGAGTCGTATGTTTAGAATAAAGATAGACCTGTTGAGTCGTATGTTTAGAATAAAGATAGACCTGTTGAGTCGTATGTTTAGAATAAAGATAAACCTGTTGAGTCGTATGTTTAGAATAAAGATAAACCTGTTGAGTCGTATGTTTAGAATAAAGATAAACCTGTTGAGTCGTATGTTTAGAATAAAGATAGACCTGTTGAGTCGTATGTTTAGAATAAAGATAGACCTGTTGAGTCGTATGTTTAGAATAAAGATAAACCTGTTGAGTCGTATGTTTAGAATAAAGATAAACCTGTTGAGTCGTATGTTTAGAATAAAGATAAACCTGTATATAGCCTCTCTACTGTATATAGCCTGTCTACTGTATATAGCCTCTCTACTGTATATAGCCTCTCTACTGTATATAGTCTCTCTACTGTATATAGCCTGTCTACTGTATATAGCCTCTCTACTGTATATAGCCTCTACTGTATATAGCCTCTACTGTATATAGCCTCTACTGTATATAGCCTGTCTACTGTATATAGCCTCACAACTGTATATAGTCTCTCTACTGTCTATAGCCTCTCTACTGTATATAGCCTCTACTGTATATAGCCTCTACTGTATATAGTCTCTCTACTGTATATAGCCTCTCTACTGTATATAGCCTCTCTACTGTATATAGCCTCTACTGTATATAGCCTCTACTGTATATAGCCTCTACTGTATATAGCCTCTCTACTGTATATAGCCTCTCTACTGTATATAGCCTCTCTACTGTATATAGCCTCTACTGTATATAGCCTCTACTGTATATAGTCTCTCTACTGTATATAGCCTCTCTACTGTTTATAGCCTCTCTACTGTATATAGCCTCTACTGTATATAGCCTCTACTGTATATAGCCTCTACTGTATATAGCCTCTCTACTGTCTATAGCCTCTCTACTGTATATAGCCTCTACTTTATATAGCATCTCTACTGTATATAGTCTCTCTACTGTCTATAGCCTCTCTACTGTATATAGCCTCTCTACTGTATATAGCCTCTCTACTGTATATAGCCTCTACTGTATATAGCATCTCTACTGTATATAGCCTCACTACTGTATATAGTCTCTCTACTGTCTATAGCCTCTCTACTGTCTATATCCTCTCTACTGTATATAGCCTCTCTACTGTATATAGCCTCTCTACTGTATATAGCCTCTACTGTAGATAGCCTCTCTACTGTATATAGCCTCTACTGTATATAGCCTCTCTACTGTATATAGCCTCTACTGTATATAGCCTCTACTGTATATAGCCTCTCTACTGTATATAGCCTCTCTACTGTATATAGCCTCTCTACTGTATATAGCCTGTCTACTGTATATAGCCTCACTACTGTATATAGTCTCTCTACTGTCTATAGCCTCTCTACTGTATATAACCTCTCTACTGTATATAGCCTCTACTGTATATAGTCTCTCTACTGTATATAGCCTCTACTGTATATAGCCTCTCTACTGTATATAGCCTCTCTACTGTATATAGCCTCTACTGTATATAGCCTCTCTACTGTATATAGCCCCTCTACTGTATATAGCCTCTCTACTGTATATAGCCTCACTACTGTATATAGCCTCTACTGTATATAGCATCTCTACTGTATATAGCCTCTACTGTATATAGCATCTCTACTGTATATAGCCTCACTACTGTATATAGTCTCTCTACTGTCTATAGCCTCTCTACTGTCTATAGCCTCTCTACTGTATATAGCCTCTCTACTGTATATAGCCTCTACTGTATATAGCCTCTCTACTGTATATAGCATCTCTACTGTATATAGCCTCACTACTGTATATAGTGTCTCTACTGTCTATAGCCTCTCTACTGTCTATAGCCTCTCTACTGTATATAGCCTCTACTGTATATAGCCTCTCTACTGTATATAGCCTCTACTGTATATAGCCTCTCTACTGTATATAGCCTCTCTACTGTATATAGCCTCTACTGTATATAGCCTCTACTGTATATAGCCTCTCTACTGTATATAGGCTCTCTACTGTATATAGCCTCTCTACTGTATATAGCCTCTACTGTATATAGCCTCTACTGTATATAGCCTCTACTGTATATAGCCTCTCTACTGTATATAGCCTCTACTGTATATAGCCTCACTACTGTATATAGCCTCACTACTGTATATAGTCTCTCTACTGTCTATAGCCTCTCTACTGTATATAGCCTCTCTACTGTATATAGCCTCTACTGTATATAGCCTCTACTGTATATAGCCTCTCTACTGTATATATCCTCTCTACTGTATATAGCCTCTCTACTGTATATAGCCTCTCTACTGTATATAGCCTCTACTGTAGATAGCCTCTCTACTGTATATAGCCTCTACTGTATATAGCCTCTCTACTGTATATAGCCTCTACTGTATATAGCCTCTACTGTATATAGCCTCTCTACTGTATATAGCCTCTCTACTGTATATAGCCTCTCTACTGTATATAGCCTGTCTACTGTATATAGCCTCACTACTGTATATAGTCTCTCTACTGTCTATAGCCTCTCTACTGTATATAACCTCTCTACTGTATATAGCCTCTACTGTATATAGTCTCTCTACTGTATATAGCCTCTACTGTATATAGCCTCTCTACTGTATATAGCCTCTCTACTGTATATAGCCTCTACTGTATATAGCCTCTCTACTGTATATAGCCCCTCTACTGTATATAGCCTCTCTACTGTATATAGCCTCACTACTGTATATAGCCTCACTACTGTATATAGCCTCTCTAATGTATATAGCCTCTCTACTGTATATAGCCTCACTACTGTATATAGCCTCTCTACTGTATATAGCCTCTCTACTGTATATAGCCTCTCTACTGTATATAGCCTCTCTACTGTATATAGCCTCTCTACTGTATATAGCCTCTCTACTGTATATAGCCTCTCTACTGTATATAACCGCTCTACTGTCTATAGCCTCTCTACTGTATATAGCCTCTCTACTGTATATAGCCTCTCTACTGTATATAGCCTCTCTACTGTATATAGCCTCTCTACTGTATATAGCCTCACTACTGTATATAGCCTCTCTACTGTATATAACCGCTCTACTGTATATAGCCTCTCTACTGTATATAGCCCCTCTACTGTATATAGCCTCTCTACTGTATATAGCCTCACTACTGTATATAGCCTCTCTACTGTATATAGCCTCTCTACTGTATATAGCCTCTCTACTGTATATAGCCTCACTACTGTATATAGCCTCTCTACTGTATATAGCCTCTCTACTGTATATAGCCTCTCTACTGTCTATAGCCTCTCTACTGTATATAGCCTCTCTACTGTATATAACCGCTCTACTGTCTATAGCCTCTCTACTGTATATAGCCTCTCTACTGTATATAGCTCTCTACTGTATATAGCCTCTCTACTGTATATAGCCTCACTACTGTATATAGCCTCTCTACTGTATATAGCCTCTCTACTGTATATAGCCTCACTACTGTATATAGCCTCTCTACTGTATATAGCCTCTCTACTGTCTATAGCCTCTCTACTGTATATAGCCTCTACTGTATATAACCTCTCTACTGTCTATAGCCTCTCTACTGTATATAGCCTCTCTACTGTATATAGCCTCTCTACTGTATATAGCCTCTACTGTATATAGCCTCTCTACTGTATATAGCCTCTCTACTGTATATAGCCTCGCTACTGTATATAACCTCTCTACTGTATATAGCCTCTCTACTGTATATAGCCTCTCTACTGTATATAGCCTCTCTACTGTATATAGTCTCTCTACTGTATATAGCCTCTCTACTGTATATAGCCTCTCTACTGTATATATGTATATAGCCTCTCTACTGTATATAACCTCTCTACTGTCTATAGCCTCTCTACTGTATATAGCCTCTCTACTGTATATAGCCTCTCTACTGTATATAGCCTCTACTGTATATAGCCTCTCTACTGTATATAGCCTCTCTACTGTATATAGCCTCGCTACTGTATATAACCTCTCTACTGTATATAGCCTCTCTACTGTATATAGCCTCTCTACTGTATATAGCCTCTCTACTGTATATAGTCTCTCTACTGTATATAGCCTCTCTACTGTATATAGCCTCTCTACTGTATATATGTATATAGCCTCTCTACTGTATATAGGCTCTCTTTTTACTGTTGTTTTATTTCTTTACTTACCTATTGTTCACCTAATACCTTTTTTGCACTATTGTTTAGAGCCTGTAAGTAAGCATTTCACTGTAAGGTGAAACACCTGTTGCATTCAGCATTTCACTGTAAGGTCTACTACACCTGTTGTATTCAGCATTTCACTGTGAGGTCTACTACACCTGTTGTATTCAGCATTTCACTGTCAGGTCTACTACACCTGTTGTATTCAGCATTTCACTGTGAGTTCTACTACACCTGTTGTATTCAGCATTTCACTGGGAGGTCTACTACACCTGTTGTATTCAGCATTTCACTGTGAGGTCTACTACACCTGTTGTATTCAGCATTTCACTGTAAGGTCTACTACACCTGTTGTATTCAGCATTTCACTGGGAGGTCTACTACACCTGTTGTATTCAGCATTTCACTGTAAGGTCTACTACATCTGTTGTATTCAGCATTTCACTGTAAGGTCTACTACACCTGTTGTATTCAGCATTTCACTGTAAGGTCTACTACACCTGTTGTATTCAGCATTTCACTGTAAGGTCTACTACACCTGTTGTATTCAGCACACGTGACAAATAAACTTTGATTTGATTTGAATGAGTCTATTGACCATCACTTTAATGAGTCTATTGACCATCACCTTAATGAGTCTATTGACCATCACCTTAATGAGTCTATTGACCATCACCTTAATGAGTCTATTGACCATCACCTTAATGAGGTCTATTGACCATCACCTTAATGAGGTCTATTGACCATCACCTTAATGAGGTCTATTGACCATCATCTTAATGAGTCTATTGACCATCTCCCTGTTGACCATCTCCCTGTTGACCACATCTCCCTGTTGACCATCTCCCTGTTGACCATCTCCCTGTTGACCACCTCCCTGTTGACCATCTCCCTGTTTACCATCTCCCTGTTGACCATCTCCCTGTTTACCATCTCCCTGTTGACCACCTCCCTGTTGACCATCTCCCTGTTGACCACCTCCCTGTTGACCATCTCCCTGTTTGACCATCTCCCTGTTGACCATCTCCCTGTTGACCACCTCCCTGTTGACCATCTCCCTGTTGACCACCTCCCTGTTGACCATCTCCCTGTTTGACCATCTCCCTGTTTGACCATCTCCCTGTTGACCATCTCCCTGTTGACCACCTCCCTGTTTGACCACATCTCCCTGTTGACCACCTCCCTGTTGACATCTCCCTGTTGACCATCTACCTGTTGACCACCTGTCCTCTCCTCTGCTTTCCTCCACCTGTCCTCTCCTCTGCTTTCCCTTTCCCCCCACCTGTCCTCTCCTCTGCTTTCCCCCCACCTGTCCTCTCCTCTGCTTTCCTCTACCTGTCCTCTCCTCTGCTTTCCCCCACCTGTCCTCTCCTCTGCTTTCCCCCACCTGTCCTCTCCTCTGCTTTCCTCTACCTGTCCCTCTCCTCTGCTTTCCTCTACCTGTCCTCTCCTCTGCTTTCCTCAACCTGTCCTCTCCTCTGCTTTCCTCTACCTGTCCTCTCCTCTGCTTTCCTCCAACTGTCCTCTCCTCTGCTTTCCCCCCACCTGTCCTCTCCTCTGCTTTCCTCTACCTGTCCTCTCCTCTGCTTTCCTCTACCTGTCCTCTCCTCTGCTTTCCCCCACCTGTCCTCTCCTCTGCTTTCCTCTACCTGTCCTCTCCTCTGCTTTCCTCCACCTGTCCTCTCCTCTGCTTTCCTCCACCTGTCCTCCCCTCTGCTTTCCCTTACCTGTCCTCTCCTCTGCCTTCCTCCACCTGTCCTCTCCTCTGCTTTCCCCCCACCTGTCCTCTCCTCTGCTTTCCCCCACCTGTCCTCCCCTCTGCTTTCCCCCCACCTGTCCTCTCCTCTGCTTTCCCCCACCTGTCCTCCCCTCTGCTTTCCCCCACCTGTCCTCCCCTCTGCTTTCCTCCACCTGTCCTCCCCTCTGCTTTCCTCCACCTGTCCTCCCCTCTGCTTTCCTCAACCTGTCCTCCCCTCTGCTTTCCTCAACCTGTCCTCTCCTCTGCTTTCCCCCCACCTGTCCTCTCCTCTGCTTTCCTCTACCTGTCCTCTCCTCTGCTTTCCTCTACCTGTCCTCTCCTCTGCTTTCCTCCACCTGTCCTCTCCTCTGCTTTCCCTCCACCTGTCCTCTCCTCTGCTTTCCCTCCACCTGTCCTCTCCTCTGCTTTCCTCTACCTGTCCTCTCCTCTGCTTTCCCCTACCTGTCCTCTCCTCTGCTTTCCCCCACCTGTCCTCTCCTCTGCTTTCCCCCACCTGTCCTCTCCTCTGCTTTCCCCCCACCTGTCCTCTCCTCTGCTTTCCTCTACCTGTCCTCTCCTCTGCTTTCCTCTACCTGTCCTCCCCTCTGCTTTCCTCAACCTGTCCTCTCCTCTGCTTTCCCCCCACCTGTCCTCCCCTCTGCTTTCCTCTACCTGTCCTCCCCTCTGCTTTCTTCAACCTGTCCTCTCCTCTGCTTTCCCCCCACCTGTCCTCTCCTCTGCTTTCCTCTACATGTCCTCTCCTCTGCTTTCCTCTACCTGTCCTCTCCTCTGCTTTCCTCCACCTGTCCTCTCCTCTGCTTTCCCCCCACCTGTCCTCTCCTCTGCTTTCCTCTACCTGTCCTCTCCTCTGCTTTCCTCTACCTGTCCTCTCCTCTGCTTTCCCCCACCTGTCCTCTCCTCTGCTTTCCCCCACCTGTCCTCTCCTCCCTCGATGCATCTCTTTCACAGCTCCACCTCACCTGAGTGGGTATCTGTTCTCTCAGGACATTCTGTTTTGTTTCCATGGTGATACCAGGGACGGTGGTTGCCGGGCGCTGGATGTGGTTGTTGGGGGTAGCGAGAGTGGGGCTGGGCGTGTCTGGTTGGTTGGCTGCTCCGATGGAGGACTGCTTGTCTGTCTCGTTCCCAAACGCCATCATGGCATTCTCTGTTCAGAATCATCAAGAGGAGAGTCAAGTGCAGTGTGACTTTTAGTCTCCACAATTTATTGGATTTTTGACATTTTTAACATTACCAACTTTTTGCAAACTTAAGATTACAATTTTAATTTAGAAAAAAAAGAAAGATGAATGACAAGGACAAAACTATAGACACCCCGGAGCTAGTTCTTAGTTGCACAGTCTTTGGCCAAGATAACTGCATAGAAACGCTTCTTGTAGCCATCAATGAGTTTGCTCAACCTTTCTACTGGCAATTTGACCCACTGTTCAGCAGAAAACTGCTCTAATTCTTCAATGTTTGAGGAGTGCCCTCCACCAACTGCTGTTTTTATCACTCGGCATAGGTTCTGGATGTGATTCAGAGCTGGACTCTTTGCTGGCAAAAAGCACCCAGGAAAGGTTCAAAAAGAAATGCTTGACTGTTCTGGAGTTGCCAACGAAGAGTTCACATCTGAATTTGATTTGAATTGATTTGAATCATAGTAATCGCTACAAGAAGCGTTTATCTACAGTTACCTTGGCCAAAGGCTGTGCAACCATTTGGGATCCCGAGTGGCGCGGCGGCCTCAGTGCATCTCCGTGTTAGAGGCGTCACGAAAGACCCTGGTTCGATTCCAGGCTGTATCATGGGTCCTCAGATCCTCAAAAGGTTCTACAGCTGCACCATCGAGAGCATCCTGACTGCCTGGTATGGCAGCTGCTCGGCCTCTGACCACAATGCGCTACAGAGGGTAGTGCGTACGGCCCAGTACATCACTGGAACCAAGCTTCCTGCCTACCCAGGACCTCTATACCAGGCGGGGTCAGAGGAAGGCCCTAAAAATGGCCAAAGACTCCAGCCACCCCAGTCAAAGACTGTTCTCTCTCCTACAAAGCGGTACCGGAGCACCATGACGCTTCCAAACAGCTTCTACCTCCCAAGCCACAAGATACCTGAACAGCGAATCAAATTGCTACCCAGACTATTTGCATTGCCCCGCCCCCTTTATGCTGCTGCTACTCTCTGTTATTATCTACGCACAGTCACTTTATTAACTCTACCTACATATTACCTCAAATACCTCGACAAACATTTCACTGTCTTCAGTTACAGCCCATTTCACTGTCTTCAGTTACCTCCCATTTCACTGTCTACAGTTACAGCCCATTTCACTGTCTTCAGTTACAGCCCATTTCACTGTCTTCAGTTACAGCACATTTCACTGTCTACAGTTACAGCACATTTCACTGTCTACAGTTACAGCCCATTTCACTGTCTTCAGTTACCTCCCATTTCACTGTCTTCAGTTACCTCCCATTTCACTGTCTACAGTTACAGCCCATTTCACTGTCTACAGTTACAGCACATTTCACTGTCTACAGTTACAGCCCATTTCACTGTCTTCAGTTACCTCCCATTTCACTGTCTTCAGTTACCTCCCATTTCACTGTCTACAGTTACAGCCCATTTCACTGTCTACAGTTACCTCCCATTTCACTGTCTTCAGTTACCTCCCATTTCACTGTCTACAGTTACAGCACATTTCACTGTCTTCAGTTACCTCCCATTTCACTGTCTTCAGTTACCTCCCATTTCACTGTGTTCAGTTACCTCCCATTTCACTGTGTTCAGTTACCTCCCATTTCACTGTCTACAGTTACAGCCCATTTCACTGTCTTCAGTTACCTCCCATTTCACTGTCTTCAGTTACCTCCCATTTCACTGTCTACAGTTACAGCCCATTTCACTGTCTACAGTTACCTCCCATTTCACTGTCTTCAGTTACCTCCCATTTCACTGTCTACAGTTACAGCCCATTTCACTGTCTTCAGTTACAGCCCATTTCACTGTCTTCAGTCACTGTCTTCAGTTACTGTTATGCAGGTGAATGAGGACCCAAAAGCGACTTGGCGAAAACAGAGTATTTAATCCAGTAAAGTTACTTTACAAACAAAAGGCATAATACTACTCGTAATGACGAGAACAGACAGGAGACTTGATCAAGAACTGCAGGTTGCCTCGGGAAGGCACTTGAACGTAGCAGACTCAGACACCTGCTCACCACGCAGCATCTGAGGGAAACACGACACGACAGGGCAATACATAGACACAGCACGGTGAACAATAGATAAGGATCCGACAGGACAGGAACGGAAAACAAGGGAAGAAATAGGGACTCTAATCAGGGGAAAAGATAAGGAACAGGTGTGGGAAGACTAAATGATGATTAGGGGAATAGGAACAGCTGGGAGCAGGAACGGAACGATAGAGAGAGGAGAGAGAGGGAGGGGGAGAGAGAGGGATAGAAAAAGGGAACGAACCTAATAAGACCAGCAGGGGGAAACGAACAGAAGGAAAAGCAAAATGACAAGATGATATAAGACAAAACATGACAGTTACAGCACATTTCACTGTCTACAGTTACAGCCCATTTCACTGTCTTCAGTTACCTCCCATTTCACTGTCTTCAGTTACCTCCCATTTCACTGTCTACAGTTACAGCCCATTTCACTGTCTTCAGTTACCTCCCATTTCACTGTCTTCAGTTACCTCCCATTTCACTGTCTACAGTTACAGCCCATTTCACTGTCTTCAGTTACCTCCCATTTCACTGTCTACAGTTACAGCCCATTTCACTGTCTTCAGTCACTGTCTTCAGTTACCTCCCATTTCACTGTCTACAGTTACAGCCCATTTCACTGTCTTCAGTCACTGTCTTCAGTTACAGCCCATTTCACTGTCTTCAGTTACAGCCCATTTCACTGTCTTCAGTTACAGCACATTTCACTGTCTTCAGTTACAGCCCATTTCACTGTCTTCAGTTACCTCCCATTTCACTGTCTACAGTTACAGCACATTTCACTGTCTTCAGTTACCTCCCATTTCACTGTCTACAGTTACAGCCCATTTCACTGTCTTCAGTCACTGTCTTCAGTTACCTCCCATTTCACTGTCTACAGTTACAACACATTTCACTGTCTTCAGTTACCTCCCATTTCACTGTCTACAGTTACAGCCCATTTCACTGTCTTCAGTCACTGTCTTCAGTTACCTCCCATTTCACTGTCTACAGTTACAGCCCATTTCACTGTCTTCAGTTACAGCCCATTTCACTGTCTACAGTTACAGCCCATTTCACTGTCTTCAGTCACTGTCTTCAGTTACCTCCCATTTCACTGTCTACAGTTACAGCCCATTTCACTGTCTTCAGTTACAGCCCATTTCACTGTCTTCAGTTACCTCCCATTTCACTGTCTTCAGTTACAGCACATTTCACTGTCTTCAGTTACCTCCCATTTCACTGTCTACAGTTACAGCACATTTCACTGTCTTCAGTTACCTCCCATTTCACTGTCTACAGTTACAGCCCATTTCACTGTCTTCAGTCACTGTCTTCAGTTACCTCCCATTTCACTGTCTTCAGTTACCTCCCATTTCACTGTCTTCAGTTACCTCCCATTTCACTGTCTTCAGTTACAGCCCATTTCACTGTCTACAGTTACAGCCCATTTCACTGTCTACAGTTACAGCCCATTTCACTGTCTACAGTTACAGCACATTTCACTGTCTACAGTTACAGCACATTTCACTGTCTACAGTTACAGCCCATTTCACTGTCTACAGTTACCTCCCATTTCACTGTCTTCAGTTACCTCCCATTTCACTGTCTACAGTTACAGCACATTTCACTGTCTTCAGTTACCTCCCATTTCACTGTCTACAGTTACAGCCCATTTCACTGTCTTCAGTCACTGTCTTCAGTTACCTCCCATTTCACTCTCTTCAGTTACCTCCCATTTCACTGTCTTCAGTTACAGCCCATTTCACTGTCTACAGTTACAGCCCATTTCACTGTCTACAGTTACAGGCCATTTCACTGTCTACAGTTACAGCACATTTCACTGTCTACAGTTACAGCACATTTCACTGTCTACAGTTACAGCCCATTTCACTGTCTACAGTTACCTCCCATTTCACTGTCTACAGTTACAGCACATTTCACTGTCTACAGTTACAGCACATTTCACTGTCTACAGTTACAGCCCATTTCACTGTCTTCAGTCACTGTCTTCAGTTACCTCCCATTTCACTGTCTTCAGTCACTGTCTACAGTTACCTCCCATTTCACTGTCTACAGTTACAGCCCATTTCACTGTCTTCAGTCACTGTCTTCAGTTACCTCCCATTTCACTGTCTACAGTTACAGCCCATTTCACTGTCTTCAGTCACTGTCTTCAGTTACAGCCCATTTCACTGTCTTCAGTTACAGCCCATTTCACTGTCTACAGTTACAGCCCATTTCACTGTCTTCAGTTACAGCCCATTTCACTGTCTTCAGTTACAGCCCATTTCACGGTCTTCAGTTACAGCCCATTTCACTGTCTTCAGTTACAGCACATTTCACTGTCTTCAGTTACAGCCCATTTCACTGTCTTCAGTTACCTCCCATTTCACTGTCTACAGTTACAGCCCATTTCACTGTCTTCAGTTACAGCCCATTTCACTGTCTACAGTTACAGCCCATTTCACTGTCTTCAGTTACAGCACATTTCACTGTCTTCAGTTACAGCCCATTTCACTGTCTACAGTTACAGCCCATTTCACTGTCTTCAGTTACAGCACATTTCACTGTCTTCAGTTACAGCCCATTTCACTGTCTTCAGTTACCTCCCATTTCACTGTCTACAGTTACAGCCCATTTCACTGTCTTCAGTTACAGCACATTTCACTGTCTACAGTTACAGCCCATTTCACTGTCTTCAGTCACTGTCTTCAGTTACAGCCCATTTCACTGTCTTCAGTTACAGCACATTTCACTGTCTTCAGTTACAGCCCATTTCACTGTCTTCAGTTACCTCCCATTTCACTGTCTACAGTTACAGCCCATTTCACTGTCTTCAGTTACAGCCCATTTCACTGTCTTCAGTTACCTCCCATTTCACTGTCTTCAGTTACAGCACATTTCACTGTCTTCAGTTACCTCCCATTTCACTGTCTACAGTTACAGCACATTTCACTGTCTTCAGTTACCTCCCATTTCACTGTCTACAGTTACAGCCCATTTCACTGTCTTCAGTTACCTCCCATTTCACTGTCTTCAGTTACCTCCCATTTCACTGTCTTCAGTTACCTCCCATTTCACTGTCTTCAGTTACAGCCCATTTCACTGTCTACAGTTACAGCCCATTTCACTGTCTACAGTTACAGCCCATTTCACTGTCTACAGTTACAGCACATTTCACTGTCTACAGTTACAGCACATTTCACTGTCTACAGTTACAGCCCATTTCACTGTCTACAGTTACAGCACATTTCACTGTCTACAGTTACAGCACATTTCACTGTCTACAGTTACAGCCCATTTCACTGTCTTCAGTTACCTCCCATTTCACTGTCTACAGTTACAGCCCATTTCACTGTCTTCAGTCACTGTCTTCAGTTACCTCCCATTTCACTGTCTACAGTTACAGCCCATTTCACTGTCTTCAGTCACTGTCTTCAGTTACAGCCCATTTCACTGTCTTCAGTTACAGCCCATTTCACTGTCTACAGTTACAGCCCATTTCACTGTCTTCAGTTACAGCACATTTCACTGTCTTCAGTTACAGCCCATTTCACTGTCTTCAGTTACCTCCCATTTCACTGTCTACAGTTACAGCCCATTTCACTGTCTTCAGTTACAGCACATTTCACTGTCTTCAGTTACCTCCCATTTCACTGTCTACAGTTACAGCCCATTTCACTGTCTTCAGTTACAGCACATTTCACTGTCTACAGTTACAGCCCATTTCACTGTCTTCAGTCACTGTCTTCAGTTACAGCCCATTTCACTGTCTTCAGTTACAGCACATTTCACTGTCTTCAGTTACAGCCCATTTCACTGTCTTCAGTTACCTCCCATTTCACTGTCTACAGTTACAGCACATTTCACTGTCTTCAGTTACCTCCCATTTCACTGTCTACAGTTACAGCCCATTTCACTGTCTACAGTCACTGTCTTCAGTTACCTCCCATTTCACTGTCTACAGTTACAACACATTTCACTGTCTTCAGTTACCTCCCATTTCACTGTCTACAGTTACAGCCCATTTCACTGTCTTCAGTCACTGTCTTCAGTTACCTCCCATTTCACTGTCTACAGTTACAGCCCATTTCACTGTCTTCAGTTACAGCCCATTTCACTGTCTACAGTTACAGCCCATTTCACTGTCTTCAGTCACTGTCTTCAGTTACCTCCCATTTCACTGTCTACAGTTACAGCCCATTTCACTGTCTTCAGTTACAGCCCATTTCACTGTCTTCAGTTACCTCCCATTTCACTGTCTTCAGTTACAGCACATTTCACTGTCTTCAGTTACAGCACATTTCACTGTCTACAGTTACAGCACATTTCACTGTCTTCAGTTACCTCCCATTTCACTGTCTACAGTTACAGCCCATTTCACTGTCTTCAGTCACTGTCTTCAGTTACCTCCCATTTCACTGTCTACAGTTACAGCACATTTCACTGTCTTCAGTTACCTCCCATTTCACTGTCTTCAGTTACCTCCCATTTCACTGTCTACAGTTACAGCCCATTTCACTGTCTACAGTTACAGCCCATTTCACTGTCTACAGTTACCTCCCATTTCACTGTCTTCAGTTACAGCCCATTTCACTGTCTTCAGTTACCTCCCATTTCACTGTCTACAGTTACAGCCCATTTCACTGTCTTCAGTTACCTCCCATTTCACTGTCTACAGTTACAGCCCATTTCACTGTCTACAGTTACCTCCCATTTCACTGTCTTCAGTTACAGCCCATTTCACTGTCTTCAGTTACCTCCCATTTCACTGTCTACAGTTACAGCCCATTTCACTGTCTTCAGTTACCTCCCATTTCACTGTCTACAGTTACCTCCCATTTCACTGTGTTCAGTTACCTCCCATTTCACTGTCTTCAGTTACAGCCCATTTCACTGTCTTCAGTTACCTCCCATTTCACTGTCTACAGTTACAGCCCATTTCACTGTCTTCAGTCACTGTCTTCAGTTACCTCCCATTTCACTGTCTACAGTTACAGCCCATTTCACTGTCTTCAGTCACTGTCTTCAGTTACAGCCCATTTCACTGTCTTCAGTTACAGCCCATTTCACTGTCTACAGTTACAGCCCATTTCACTGTCTTCAGTTACAGCACATTTCACTGTCTTCAGTTACAGCCCATTTCACTGTCTTCAGTTACCTCCCATTTCACTGTCTACAGTTACAGCCCATTTCACTGTCTTCAGTTACAGCACATTTCACTGTCTTCAGTTACCTCCCATTTCACTGTCTACAGTTACAGCCCATTTCACTGTCTTCAGTTACAGCACATTTCACTGTCTACAGTTACAGCCCATTTCACTGTCTTCAGTCACTGTCTTCAGTTACAGCCCATTTCACTGTCTTCAGTTACAGCACATTTCACTGTCTTCAGTTACAGCCCATTTCACTGTCTTCAGTTACCTCCCATTTCACTGTCTACAGTTACAGCACATTTCACTGTCTTCAGTTACCTCCCATTTCACTGTCTACAGTTACAGCCCATTTCACTGTCTACAGTCACTGTCTTCAGTTACCTCCCATTTCACTGTCTACAGTTACAACACATTTCACTGTCTTCAGTTACCTCCCATTTCACTGTCTACAGTTACAGCCCATTTCACTGTCTTCAGTCACTGTCTTCAGTTACCTCCCATTTCACTGTCTACAGTTACAGCCCATTTCACTGTCTTCAGTTACAGCCCATTTCACTGTCTACAGTTACAGCCCATTTCACTGTCTTCAGTCACTGTCTTCAGTTACCTCCCATTTCACTGTCTACAGTTACAGCCCATTTCACTGTCTTCAGTTACAGCCCATTTCACTGTCTTCAGTTACCTCCCATTTCACTGTCTTCAGTTACAGCACATTTCACTGTCTTCAGTTACAGCACATTTCACTGTCTACAGTTACAGCACATTTCACTGTCTTCAGTTACCTCCCATTTCACTGTCTACAGTTACAGCCCATTTCACTGTCTTCAGTCACTGTCTTCAGTTACCTCCCATTTCACTGTCTACAGTTACAGCACATTTCACTGTCTTCAGTTACCTCCCATTTCACTGTCTTCAGTTACCTCCCATTTCACTGTCTACAGTTACAGCCCATTTCACTGTCTACAGTTACAGCCCATTTCACTGTCTACAGTTACCTCCCATTTCACTGTCTTCAGTTACAGCCCATTTCACTGTCTTCAGTTACCTCCCATTTCACTGTCTACAGTTACAGCCCATTTCACTGTCTTCAGTTACCTCCCATTTCACTGTCTACAGTTACAGCCCATTTCACTGTCTACAGTTACCTCCCATTTCACTGTCTTCAGTTACAGCCCATTTCACTGTCTTCAGTTACCTCCCATTTCACTGTCTACAGTTACAGCCCATTTCACTGTCTTCAGTTACCTCCCATTTCACTGTCTACAGTTACCTCCCATTTCACTGTGTTCAGTTACCTCCCATTTCACTGTCTTCAGTTACAGCCCATTTCACTGTCTTCAGTTACCTCCCATTTCACTGTCTACAGTTACCTCCCATTTCACTGTCTTCAGTTACAGCCTATTTCACTGTCTACAGTTCCCTCCCATTTCACTGTCTACAGTTACCTCCCATTTCACTGTCTTCAGTTACAGCCCATTTCACTGTCTTCAGTTACAGCCCATTTCACCATGTCTTCACCTAGCTGGCTAGTTAGCTATAGCTACTCTGTAACCTAGCTGGCTAGTTAGCTATAGCTACTCTGTAACCTAGCTGGCAAGTTTTTTATGTTTTTTTTATTTATTTCACCTTTATTTAACCAGGTAGGCTAGTTGAGAACAAGTTCTCATTTGCAACTGCGACCTGGCCAAGAGTTAGCTATAGCTACTCTCTAACCTAGCTGGCTAGTTAGCTATAGCTACTCTGTAACCTAGCTGGCTAGTTAGCTATATCTACTCTGTAACCTAGGTTGACATACTAGAAAGTAATATAAACAACTAACTACAATTAAACAGCTGGTGCGCAATTTCTAATACTAAGGAGGTTTGGAGGTATTGCTCGCCTGAGGTAGAGTACCTCATGATAACCTACCTGCCCTCCAGGACACCTACACCACCCGATGTCACAGGAAGGCCATAAAGATCATCAAGGACAACAACCACCCGAGCCACTGCCTGTTCACCCCGCTATCATCCAGAAGGCGAGGTCAGTACAGGTGCATCAAAGCTGGGACCGAGAGACTGAAAAACAGCTTCTATCTCAAGGCCATCAGACTGTTAAACAGCCACCAATAACATTGAGTGGCTGCTGCCAACATACTGACTCAACTCCAGCCACTTTAATAATGGGAATTGATGGGAAATTATGTCAAATATATCACTAGCCACTTTAAACAATGCTACCTAATATAATGTTTACATAACCTACATTATTCATCTCATATGTATATGTATATACTGTACTCTATATCATCTACTGCATCTTCATGTAATACATGTATCACTAGCCACTTTAACTATGCCACTTTGTTTACATACTCATCTCATATGTATATACTGCACTCAATACCATCTACTGTATCTTGCCCATGCCGCTCTGTACCATCACTCATTCATATATCTTTATGTACATTTTCTTTATCCCCTTAGACTTGTGTCTATAAGGTAGTAGTTTTGGAATTGTTAGCTAGATTACTTGTTGGTTATTACTGCATTGTCGGAACTAGAAGCACAAGCATTTCGCTACACTCGCATTAACATCTGCTAACCATGTGTATGTGACAAATAAAATTAGATTTGATTTGAACCTGTAGACCACACTATCTACCAAGAGAGTTTCATCTATATTTTTCATAGCTGTCAATTTACCACCACAAACTGATGCTGGCACTAAGACTGCACTCAACTAGCTCTATAAGGCCATAAGCAAACAAGAAAATGCTCATCCAGAAGTGTCCTTACATTTACATTTAAGTCATTTAGCAGACGCTCTTATCCAGAGTGACTTACAAATTGTCCTATATACAAAAGCTCCTAGTGGCCGGGGACTTTAATGCAGGCAAACCTAATTCCGATTTACCTCATTTCTACCAGCATGTTAAATGTGTGACCAGAGGGGGAAAAACTCTAGACCACCTTTACTCCACAAACAGACGTGTACAAAGCTCTCCTTCGCCCCCCATTTGGCAAATCTGACCATAATTCTCTCCTCCTGATTTCTGCTTACAAGTAAAAAGTAAAGCAGGAAGTACCAGTGACTTGCTCAGTACGGAAGTGGTCAGATGCCGCAGATAAACGCTACAGTACTGTTTTGCGAGCACAGACTAGAATATGTTCCAGGATTCCTCCAATGGCATGTCCCTGACTGAGTCTGTAATACCAACATGTTTCAAACAGACCACCATAGTCCCTGTGTACAAGAACACTAAGGTAACCTGCCTAAACGATTACCGCCCCGTGGCACTCACGTCTGTAGCCATGAAGTGGCACTCACGTCTGTAGCCATGAAGTGGCACTCACGTCTGTAGCCATGAAGTGCTTTGAAAGGCTGGTCATGGCTCACATCAAAACCATTATCCCAGAAACCCAAGACCCACTCCAATTTTCCTACTGCCCCAACAGATCCACAGATGATGCAATCTCAATTCACATCACACTGCCCTTTCCCACCTGGACAAAAGGAACACCTATGTGACAATGCTGTTCCTTGGCTACAGCTCAGCGTTCAACACTTTAGTGCCTACAAAGCTCATCGCTAAGGACCCTGGGACTGAACACCTCCCTCTGCAACTGGATCCTGGACTTCCTGACAGGCCGCCCCAAGGTGGTAAGGGTAGGTAACAACACATCTGACACGCTGATTCTCAAAAGGGGGTGCCTCAGGGGTGTGTGCTTAGTCCCCTTCTGTACTCCTTGTTCACCCACGACTGTGTGGCCAAACACGCTGATCGTGGACTGCAGGAAAAGGAGGGCCGAACACGCCCCCATCAACATCGATGGGTCTGTAGTGGAGCGGGTCGCGAGTTTCAAGTTTCAAGTTCCTTGGTCTCCACGTCACCAACAAACCGTCATGGTCCAAATACACCAAGACAGTTGTGAAGAGGGCACGACAACACCTCTTCCCCCCTCAGGAGACTGAAAAGATTAGGCATGGGTCCTCAGATCCTCAAATAGTTCTACAGCTTCACCATCGAGAACATCCTGACCAGTTGCATCACCGCCTGCTAGGGCAATGGCTCGACATCTGACTGTTCTCTCTGCAAGCGGTACCGGAGAGCCAAGTCAAGGACCAAAAGGCTCCTTAACAAATTCAAACCCATAAGAATCCTGAACAGTTAATCTTGATTGATTGTTTGCATTGACCACGGCAACTACTTTCCTCACAGCCGTAGTCCCACAGCTACCATCCCCCAGTACAGCTATAGACCCACAGCTACCATCCCCCAGCACAGCTATAGTCCCATAGCTATAGTCCCACAGCTATAGACCCACAGCTATAGTCCCATAGCTATAGTCCCACAGCTATAGACCCACAGATATAGACCCACAGCTACCATCCCCTATTATATCAATAGACCCACAGCTACCATCCCCCATTATATCAATAGACCCACAGCTACCATCCCCCATTATATCTATAGACCCACAGCTACCATCCCCCATTATATCTATAGACCCACAGCTACCCTCCCCCAGTACAGATATAGACCCACAGCTACCATCCCCCATTATATCTATAGACCCACAGCTACCATCCCCCATTATATCTATAGACCCACAGCTACCATCCCCCATTATATCTATAGACCCACAGCTACCATCCCCCAGTACAGATATAGACCCACAGCTACCATCCCCCATTATATCAGTCTACTTCCGGCGCCGACTGAGATGGCCGCCTCGCTTCGCGTTCCTAGGAAACTATGCAGTTTTTTGTTTTTTTACGTGTTATTTCTTACATTAGTACCCCAGGTCATCTTAGGTTTCATTACATACAGTCGAGAAGAACTACTGAATATAAGATCAGCGTCAACTCACCATCAGTACGACCAAGAATATGTTTTCCGCGACGCGGATCCTGTGTTCTGCCTTACAAACAGGACAACGGAATGGATTGCATGCAGCGACCCAAGGAAACGACTCCGAAAAAGAGGGAAACGCGGCGGTGTTCTGGTCAGACTCCGGAAAAGGGCACATCGCGCACCACTTCCCAGTATTCTTCTTGCCAATGTCCAGTCTCTCGACAACAAGGTTGATGAAATCCGAGCAAGGGTGGCATTCCAGAGGGACATCAGAGACTGCAACGTTCTCTGCTTTACGGAGACATGGCTTACTGGGAAGACGCTATCCAGGGCGGTGCAGCCAACGGGTTTCTCCACGCATCGCGCCGACAGAAACAAACATCTCTCTGGTAAGAAGAGTGGAGGGGGCGTATGCCTCATGACTAACGGGACATGGTGTGATGAAGAAAACATACAGGAACTCAAATCCTTCTGTTCACCTGATTTAGAATTCCTCACAATCAAATGTAGACCGCATTATCTTCCAAGAGAATTCTCTTCGATTATAATCACAGCCGTATATATCCCCCCCAAGCAGACACATCGATGGCTCTGAGCGAACTTTATTTAACTCTTTGCAAACTGGAAAACATTTATCCGGAGGCTGCATTCATTGTAGCTGGGGATTTTAACAAAGCCAATCTGAAAACAAGACTCCCTAAATTTTATCAGCATATCGATTGCGCAACCAGGGGTGGTAAAACCTTGGATCATTGTTACTCTAACTTCCGCGACGCATATAAGGCCCTGCCCCGCCCCCTTTCGGAAAAGCTGACCACGACTCCATTTTGCTGATCCCTGCCTACAGGCAGAAATTAAAACAAGAGGCTCCCACGCTGAGGTCTGTCCAACGCTGGTCAGAACAAGCTGACTCTACACTCCAAGACTGCTTCCATCACGTGGACTGGGACATGTTTCGTATTGCGTCAGATGGGAATATTGACGAATACGCTGATTCGGTGTGCGAGTTCATTAGAACGTGCGTCGAAGATGTCGTTCCCATAGCAACGATAAAAACATTCCCTAACCAGAAACCGTGGATTGATGGCAGCATTCGCGTGAAACTGAAAGCGCGAACCACTGCTTTTAATCAGGGCAAGGTGTCTGGCAACATGACTGAATACAAACAGTGCAGCTATTCCCTCCGTAAGGCTATCAAACAAGCTAAGCGTCAGTACAGAGACAAAGTGGAATCTCAATTCAATGGCTCAGACACAAGAGGCATGTGGCAGGGTCTACAGTCAATCACGGACTACAAGATGAAATCCAGCCCAGTCACGGACCAGGATGTCTTGCTCCCAGGCAGACTAAATAACTTTTTTGCCCGCTTTGAGGACAATACAGTGCCACTGACACGGCCTGCAACGGAAACATGCAGTCTCTCCTTCACTGCAGCCGAGGTGAGTAAGACATTTAAACGTGTTAACCCTCGCAAGGCTGCAGGCCCAGACGGCATCCCCAGCCGCGCCCTCCGAGCATGCGCAGACCAGCTGGCCGGTGTGTTTACGGACATATTCAATCAATCCCTATACCAGTCTGCTGTTCCCACATGCTTCAAGAGGGCCACCATTGTTCCTGTTCCCAAGAAAGCTAAGGTAACTGAGCTAAACGACTACCGCCCGTAGCACTCACTTCCGTCATCATGAAGTGCTTTGAGAGACTAGTCAAGGACCATATCACCTCCACCCTACCTGACACCCTAGACCCACTCCAATTTGCTTACCGCCCAAATAGGTCCACAGACGATGCAATCTCAACCACACTGCACACTGCCCTAACCCACCTGGACAAGAGGAATACCTATGTGAGAATGCTGTTCATCGACTACAGCTCGGCATTCAACACCATAGTACCCTCCAAGCTCGTCATCAAGCTCGAGACCCTGGGTCTCGACCCCGCCCTGTGCAACTGGGTACTGGACTTCCTGACGGGCCGCCCCCAGGTGGTGAGGGTAGGCAACAACATCTCCTCCCCGCTGATCCTCAACACGGGGGCCCCACAAGGGTGCGTTCTGAGCCCTCTCCTGTACTCCCTGTTCACCCATGACTGCGTGGCCACGCACGCCTCCAACTCAATCATCAAGTTTGCGGACGACACAACAGTGGTAGGCTTGATTACCAACAACGACGAGACGGCCTACAGGGAGGAGGTGAGGGCCCTTGGAGTGTGGTGTCAGGAAAATAACCTCACACTCAACGTCAACAAAACTAAGGAGATGATTGTGGACTTCAGGAAACAGCAGAGGGAACACCCCCTATCCACATCGATGGAACAGTAGTGGAGAGGGTAGCTAGTTTTAAGTTCCTCGGCATACACATCACAGACAAACTGAATTGGTCCACTCACACTGACAGCGTCGTGAAGAAGGCGCAGCAGCGCCTATTCAACCTCAGGAGGCTGAAAAAATTCGGCTTGTCACCAAAAGCACTCACAAACTTCTACAGATGCACAATCGAGAGCATCCTGGCGGGCTGTATCACCGCCTGGTACGGCAACTGCTCCGCCCTCAACCGTAAGGCTCTCCAGAGGGTAGTGAGGACTGCACAACGCATCACCGGGGGCAAACTACCTGCCCTCCAGGACACCTACACCACCCGTTGTTACAGGAAGGCCATAAAGATCATCAAGGACATCAACCACCCGAACCACTGCCTGTTCACCCCGCTATCATCCAGAAGGCGAGGTCAGTACAGGTGCATCAAAGCTGGGACCGAGAGACTCAAAAACAGCTTCTATCTCAAGGCCATCAGACTGTTAAATAGCCACCACTAACATTGAGTGGCTGCTGCCAACACACTGTCATTGACACTGACCCAACTCCAGCCATTTTAATAATGGGAATTGATGGAAATGATGTAAATATATCACTAGCCACTTTAAACAATGCTACCTTATATAATGTTACTTACCCTACATTATTCATCTCATATGCATATGTATATACTGTACTCTACAACATCGACTGCATCCTTATGTAACACATGTATCACTAGCCACTTTAACTATGCCACTTTGTTTACTTTGTCTACACACTCATCTCATATGTATATACTGTACTCGATACCATCTACTGTATGCTGCTCTGTACCATCACTCATTCATATATCCTTATGTACATGTTCCTTATCCCCTTACACTGTGTATAAGACAGTAGTTTTGGAATTGTTAGTTAGATTACTTGTTGGTTATCACTGCATTGTCGGAACTAGAAGCACAAGCATTTCGCTACACTCGCATTAACATCTGCTAACCATGTGTATGTGACAAATAAAATAAAATTTGATTTGATTTGATTTGATTTGATTTGATTTGATTTTTATCTATAGACCCACAGCTACCATCCCCCCATTATATCTATAGACCCACAGCTACCATCCCCCCATTATATCTATAGACCCACAGCTACCATCCCCCCATTATATCTATAGACCCACAGGTATAGACCCACAGCTACCATCCCCTATTATATCTATAGACCCACAGCCCTAGACCCACAGCTATAGTCCCACAGCTATAGATCCACAGCTACCACCCCCTCATTATATCTATAGACCCACAGCTACCATCCCCCATTATATCTATAGACCCACAGCTACCATCCCCCATTATATCTATAGACCCACAGCTACCATCCCCCATTATATCTATAGACCCACAGGTACATCCCCCATTATATCTATAGACCCACAGCTACCATCCCCCATTATATCTATAGACCCACAGCTACCATCCCCCATTATATCTATAGACCCACAGCTACCATCCCCCATTATATCTATAGACCCACAGCTACCATCCCCCATTATATCTATAGACCCACAGCTACCATCCCCCATTATATCTATAGACCCACAGCTACCATCCCCCATTATATCTATAGACCCACAGCTACCATCCCCCATTATATCTATAGACCCACAGCTACCATCCCCCCATTATATCTATAGACCCACAGCTACCATCCCCCATTATATCTATAGACCCACAGCTACCATCCCCCATTATATCTATAGACCCACAGCTACCATCCCCCATTATATCTATAGACCCACAGGTACATCCCCCCATTATATCTATAGACCCACAGCTACCATCCCCCATTATATCTATAGACCCACAGCTACCATCCCCCATTATATCTATAGACCCACAGCTACCATCCCCCATTATATCTATAGACCCACAGGTACATCCCCCATTATATCTATAGACCCACAGCTACCATCCCCCTATTATATCTATAGACCCACAGCTACCATCCCCCATTATATCTATAGACCCACAGCTACCATCCCCCAGTACAGATATAGACCCACAGCTACCATCCCCCCATTATATCTATAGACCCACAGCTATAGTCTCTAGGGCTCAGCTGTAGTCTCTAGGGCTCAGCTATAGTATCCAGGGCTCAGATATACTATCCAGGGCTCAGATATAGTCTCCAGGGCTCAGCTATAGTCTCCAGGGCTCAGCTATAGTATCCAGGGCTCAGCTATAGTATCCAGGGCTCAGCTATAGTATCCAGGGCTCAGCTATAGTATCCAGGGCTCAGATATACTATCCAGGGCTCAGCTATAGTCTCCAGGGCTCAGCTATAGTCTCCAGGGATCAGCTATAGTCTCCAGGGCTCAGCTATAGTCTCCAGGGATCAGCTATAGTCTCCAGGGCTCAGCTCGACTCTCCAGAGCTCAGCTCGACTCTCCAGAGCTCAGCTCGACTCTCCAGGGCTCAGCTATAGTCTCCAGGGCTCAGCTATAGTCTCCAGGGCTCAGCTATAGTCTCCAGGGCTCAGCTATAGTATCCAGGGCTCAGCTCGACTCTCCAGGGCTCAGCTATAGTCTCCAGGGCTCAACTATAGTCTCCAGGGCTCAGCTATAGTCTCCAGGGCTCAGCTATAGTCTCCAGGGCTCAGCTATAGTCTCCAGGGCTCAGCTATAGTATCCAGGGCTCAGCTATAGTATCCAGGGCTCAGCTCGACTCTCCAGGGCTCAGCTATAGTCTCCAGGGCTCAGCTATAGTCTCCAGGGCTCAGCTATAGTATCCAGGGCTCAGCTCGACTCTCCAGGGCTCAGCTATAGTCTCCAGGGCTCAGCTATAGTCTCCAGGGCTCAGCTATAGTCTCCAGGGCTCAGCTATAGTCTCCAAGGCTCAGCTATAGTCTCCAGGGCTCAGCTCGACTCTCCAGAGCTCAGCTCGACTCTCCAGAGCTCAGCTATAGTCTCCAGGGCTCAGTTATAGTCTCCAGAGCTCAGCTATAGTCTCCAGGGCTCAGCTATAGTCTCCAGGGCTCAGCTCGACTCTCCAGAGCTCAGCTCGACTCTCCAGAGCTCAGCTATAGTCTCCAGGGCTCAGCTATAGTCTCCAGGGCTCAGCTATAGTCTCCAGGGCTCGACTCTCCAGGGCTCGACTCTCCAGGGCTCAGCTCGACTCTCCAGAGCTCAGCTCGACTCTCCAGAGCTCAGCTATAGTCTCCAGGGCTCAGCTATAGTCTCCAGGGCTCAGCTATAGTCTCCAGAGCTCAGCTATAGTCTCCAGGGCTCAGCTCGACTCTCCAGGACTCAGCTATAGTCTCCAGGGCTCAGCTATAGTCTCCAGGGCTCAGCTATAGTCTCCAGGGCTCAGCTATAGTCTCCAGAGCTCAGCTATAGTCTCCAGGGCTCAGCTCGACTCTCCAGGACTCAGCTATAGTCTCCAGGGCTCAGCTATAGTCTCCAGGACTCAGCTATAGTCTCCAGGGCTCAGCTATAGTCTCCAGGGCTCAGCTCGACTCTCCAGAGCTCAGCTCGACTCTCCAGAGCTCAGCTATAGTCTCCAGGGCTCAGCTATAGTCTCCAGGGCTCAGCTATAGTCTCCAGGGCTCAGCTATAGTCTCCAGGGCTCAGCTATATTATCCAGGGCTCAGCTCGACTCTCCAGGGCTCAGCTATAGTCTCCAGGGCTCAGCTATAGTCTCCAGGGCTCAGCTATAGTCTCCAGGGCTCAGCTATAGTCTCCAGGGCTCAGCTATAGTCTCCAGGGCTCAGCTATAGTATCCAGGGCTCAGCTATAGTATCCAGGGCTCAGCTCGACTCTCCAGGGCTCAGCTATAGTCTCCAGGGCTCAGCTATAGTCTCCAGGGCTCAGCTATAGTCTCCAGGGCTCAGCTATAGTCTCCAGGGCTCAGCTATAGTCTCCAGGGCTCAGCTATAGTCTCCAGGGCTCAGCTATATTCTCCAGGGCTCAGCTCGACTCTCCAGAGCTCAGCTATAGTATCCAGGGCTCAGCTCGACTCTCCAGAGCTCAGCTATAGTATCCAGGGCTCAGCTCGACTCTCCAGGGCTCAGCTATAGTCTCCAGGGCTCAGCTATAGTCTCCAGGGCTCAGCTATAGTCTCCAGAGCTCAGCTCGACTCTCCAGAGCTCAGCTATAGTCTCCAGGGCTCAGCTATAGTCTCCAGGGCTCAGCTATAGTATCCAGGGCTCAGCTCGACTCTCCAGGGCTCAGCTATAGTCTCCAGGGCTCAGCTATAGTCTCCAGGGCTCAGCTATAGTCTCCAGGGCTCAGCTATAGTCTCCAGGGCTCAGCTCGACTCTCCAGAGCTCAGCTATAGTATCCAGGGCTCAGCTCGACTCTCCAGGGCTCAGCTATAGTCTCCAGGGCTCAGCTATAGTCTCCAGGGCTCAGCTATAGTCTCCAGAGCTCAGCTCGACTCTCCAGAGCTCAGCTATAGTCTCCAGAGCTCAGCTATAGTCTCCAGAGCTCAGCTATAGTCTCCAGGGCTCAGCTATAGTCTCCAGGGCTCAGCTATAGTCTCCAGGGCTCAGCTATAGTCTCCAGGGCTCAGCTATAGTCTCCAGGGCTCAGCTATAGTATCCAGGGCTCAGCTATAGTATCCAGGGCTCAGCTCGACTCTCCAGGGCTCAGCTATAGTCTCCAGGGCTCAGCTATAGTCTCCAGGGCTCAGCTATAGTCTCCAGGGCTCAGCTATAGTATCCAGGGCTCAGCTATAGTATCCAGGGCTCAGCTCGACTCTCCAGGGCTCAGCTATAGTCTCCAGGGCTCAGCTATAGTCTCCAGGGCTCAGCTATAGTCTCCAGGGCTCAGCTATAGTCTCCAGGGCTCAGCTATAGTCTCCAGGGCTCAGCTCGACTCTCCAGAGCTCAGCTATAGTATCCAGGGCTCAGCTCGACTCTCCAGAGCTCAGCTATAGTATCCAGGGCTCAGCTCGACTCTCCAGGGCTCAGCTATAGTCTCCAGGGCTCAGCTATAGTCTCCAGGGCTCAGCTATAGTCTCCAGAGCTCAGCTCGACTCTCCAGAGCTCAGCTATAGTCTCCAGGGCTCAGCTATAGTCTCCAGGGCTCAGCTATAGTATCCAGGGCTCAGCTCGACTCTCCAGGGCTCAGCTATAGTCTCCAGGGCTCAGCTATAGTCTCCAGGGCTCAGCTATAGTCTCCAGGGCTCAGCTCGACTCTCCAGAGCTCAGCTATAGTATCCAGGGCTCAGCTCGACTCTCCAGGGCTCAGCTATAGTCTCCAGGGCTCAGCTATAGTCTCCAGGGCTCAGCTATAGTCTCCAGAGCTCAGCTCGACTCTCCAGAGCTCAGCTATAGTCTCCAGAGCTCAGCTATAGTCTCCAGAGCTCAGCTATAGTCTCCAGGGCTCAGCTATAGTCTCCAGGGCTCAGCTATAGTCTCCAGGGCTCAGCTATAGTCTACAGGGCTCAGCTATAGTCTCCAGGGCTCAGCTATAGTCTCCAGGGCTCAGCTATAGTATCCAGTGCTCAGCTCGACTCTCCAGGGCTCAGCTATAGTCTCCAGGGCTCAGCTATAGTCTCCAGGGCTCAGCTATAGTATCCAGGGCTCAGCTCGACTCTCCAGGACTCAGCTATAGTCTCCAGGGCTCAGCTATAGTCTCCAGGACTCAGCTATAGTCTCCAGGGCTCAGCTATAGTCTCCAGGGCTCAGCTCGACTCTCCAGAGCTCAGCTCGACTCTCCAGAGCTCAGCTATAGTCTCCAGGGCTCAGCTATAGTCTCCAGGGCTCAGCTATAGTCTCCAGGGCTCAGCTCGACTCTCCAGAGCTTAGCTCGACTCTCCAGAGCTCAGCTATAGTATCCAGGGCTCAGCTCGACTCTCCAGGGCTCAGCTATAGTCTCCAGGGCTCAGCTATAGTCTCCAGGGCTCAGCTATAGTCTCCAGAGCTCAGCTCGACTCTCCAGAGCTCAGCTATAGTCTCCAGAGCTCAGCTATAGTCTCCAGGGCTCAGCTATAGTCTCCAGGGCTCAGCTATAGTATCCAGGGCTCAGCTCGACTCTCCAGGGCTCAGCTATAGTCTCCAGGGCTCAGCTATAGTCTCCAGGGCTCAGCTATAGTCTCCAGGGCTCAGCTATAGTCTCCAGGGCTCAGCTATAGTCTCCAGGGCTCAGCTCGACTCTCCAGAGCTCAGCTATAGTATCCAGGGCTCAGCTCGACTCTCCAGGGCTCAGCTATAGTCTCCAGGGCTCAGCTCGACTCTCCAGAGCTCAGCTCGACTCTCCAGAGCTCAGCTATAGTCTCCAGGGCTCAGCTATAGTCTCCAGGGCTCAGCTATAGTCTCCAGGGCTCAGCTCGACTCTCCAGAGCTCAGCTATAGTCTCCAGGGCTCAGCTATAGTCTCCAGGGCTCAGCTATAGTCTCCAGAGCTCAGCTCGACTCTCCAGAGCTCAGCTATAGTCTCCAGAGCTCAGCTATAGTCTCCAGGGCTCAGCTATAGTCTCCAGGGCTCAGCTATAGTATCCAGGGCTCAGCTCGACTCTCCAGGGCTCAGCTATAGTCTCCAGGGCTCAGCTATAGTCTCCAGGGCTCAGCTATAGTCTCCAGGGCTCAGCTATAGTCTCCAGGGCTCAGCTATAGTCTCCAGGGCTCAGCTCGACTCTCCAGAGCTCAGCTATAGTATCCAGGGCTCAGCTCGACTCTCCAGGGCTCAGCTATAGTCTCCAGGGCTCAGCTATAGTCTCCAGGGCTCAGCTATAGTCTCCAGAGCTCAGCTCGACTCTCCAGAGCTCAGCTATAGTCTCCAGAGCTCAGCTATAGTCTCCAGAGCTCAGCTATAGTCTCCAGAGCTCAGCTATAGTCTCCAGGGCTCAGCTATAGTCTCCAGGGCTCAGCTATAGTCTCCAGGGCTCAGCTATAGTATCCAGGGCTCAGCTCGACTCTCCAGGGCTCAGCTATAGTCTCCAGGGCTCAGCTATAGTCTCCAGGGCTCAGCTATAGTCTCCAGAGCTCAGCTCGACTCTCCAGAGCTCAGCTATAGTCTCCAGAGCTCAGCTATAGTCTCCAGAGCTCAGCTATAGTCTCCAGAGCTCAGCTATAGTCTCCAGAGCTCAGCTATAGTCTCCAGGGCTCAGCTATAGTCTCCAGGGCTCAGCTATAGTCTCCAGAGCTCAGCTCGACTCTCCAGAGCTCAGCTATAGTCTCCAGGGCTCAGCTCGACTCTCCAGGGCTTCTTTCGGCTGTACAGCACATCCCATTCAAGGTCTCCAAGACAGACCATTTATGCTGGGGTTGTAAACGGAAAATAAGCCCTTTCGAAGTTTACCAGTAGACTACCAGAATTTTGGTAAATGAATAATGACCAAAGTTAAATTAGACTCCGGTACCTTTGTTAAATTCTTGTGCAACCCTATTAGGGACTGTGTGAATGAGCCCAAATCAGCCCACAAACCCCCAAAATTCAACTCTATCTCTCTTGACATTCTCACTGACACATCTATAAAACCAGGAGGACCAGAGTGAGGTGTGGCAGTTATTAAAACAGGATATTAATATATAATATTATTATATCCGTGATGAGCATGCAGGCAGGTAGCTGGGTCACAGCTGTGTTTAAACCTGAGTGAACAACAGCTCCACTTTGAATGAAGTTTAAGTTGTTCAGCGTTTTTCTCTCCCTGACTGCCGACGGCTGCATTTAACCAGAGTGTTATTTTCTCTAAGGTCCAAAATGGCACCCTATTCTCTACATAGTGCTCTACTTCTGACCGGAGCCCTGTGAGACTTAGGGATGCTTCCTCTAGCTCTGACCAGCTCATTACCTCAGTAGCAGGAAACACAATTCACTGAATGACAAAGTCATCAAAGGCCATCTGAAGTCCTCTCTCTCTCTCTCTCTCTCTCTCTCTCTCTCTCTCTCTCTCTCTCTCTCTCTCTCTCTCTCTCTCTCTCTCCCTCTCTCTCTTAGCTACTGGCAAAATATATATCTCCTCTCTCTCTCTCTCTCTCTCTCTCTCTCTCTCTCTCTCTCTCTCTCTCTCTCTCTCTCTCTCTCTCTCTCTCTTAGCTACTGGCAAAATATATATCTCTCCTCTCTCTCTCTCTCTCTCTCTCTCTCTCTCTCTCTCTCTCTCTCTCTCTCTCTCTCTCTCTCTCTCTCTCTCTTAGCTACTGGCAAAATATATATCTCTCTCTCTCTCTCTTAGCTACTGGCAAAATATATATCTCCTCTCTCTCTCTCTCTCTCTCTCTCTCTCTCTCTCTCTCTCTCTCTCTCTCTCTCTCTCTCTCTCTCTCTCTTAGCTACTGGCAAAATATATATCTCCTCTCTCTCTCTCTCTCTCTCTCTCTCTCTCTCTCTCTCTCTCTCTCTCTTAGCTACTGGCAAAATATATATCTCCTCTCTCTCTCTCTCTCTCTCTCTCTCTCTCTCTCTCTCTCTCTCTCTCTCTCTCTCTCTCTCTCTCTCTCTCTCTTAGCTACTGGCAAAATATATATCTCTCTCTCTCTCTCTCTCTCTCTCTCTCTCTCTCTCTCTCTCTCTCTCTCTCTCTCTCTCTCTCTCTCTCTCTCTCTCTCTCTCTCTCTCTCTCTCTCTTAGCTACTGGCAAAATATATATCTCCTTTCTCTCTCTCTCTCTCTCTCCCTCTCTCTCTCTCTCTCTTAGCTACTGGCAAAATATATATATCTCTCTCTCTCTCTCTCTCTCTCCCTCTCTCTCTCCCTCTCTCTCTCCCTCTCTCTCTCTCTCTCTCTCTCCCTCTCTCTCTCTCTCTCTCTCTCTCTCTCTCTCTCTCTCTCTCTCTCTCTCTCTCTCTCTCTCTCTCTCTCTCTCTCTTCTTCCCCCCCCCCTCTCTCTCTCTCTCTCTCTCTCTCTCTCTCTCTCTCTCTCTCTCTCTCTCTCTCTCTCTTCCTCTCCCCCTCTTCCCCCCCCCCTCTCTCTCTCTCTCAAGGGGCAAGCGAAATAGATCATAAACAAAATTAAATAAACAATATAAAGAAATTGCTCACTCAGGCAGACATTATCATGAAAATATTCCAGGAAGCCGTCACACTGTTCCCGGTGGTTCCCGGAGGCCGAGCAGGAGCACCACGGACCCACGTTAGACGTTGAGTTATCAAGGTAGTTCGGAGTTATCGTACTGCCTGGAGAGACAATGACAAATACAGTATTAATGAGAAATCTTTAACAGTACAACCATGTCAAGTTACAATTTTTCCTCTAGGGGAGGGGGAGGGAGGGAGATGAAAGGAAAGTAGGCGAGGGGGAGAGGGAGGGAGATGAAGGGAGAGTAGGGGAGGAAGAGGGAGGGAGATGAAGGGAGAGTAGGGGAGGGAGAGAGGGAGGTAGATGAAGGGAGAGTAGGGGAGGGAGATGAAGGGAGAGTAGGGGAGGGAGATGAAGGGAGAGTAGGGGAGGAAGAGGGAGGGAGATGAAGGGAGAGTAGGGGAGGGGGAGAGGGAGGGAGATGAAAGGAAAGTAGGGGAGGGGAAAGGGAGGGAGATGAAGGGAGACTAGGGAGGGGGAGGGATGTAGATGAAGGGAGAGTAGGGGAGGAAGAGGGAGGGAGATGAAGGAGAGTAGGGGAGGGGGAGAGGGAGGGAGATGAAGGGATAGTAGGGGAGGGGAGAGGGAGGGAGATGAAGGAGAGTAGGGGAGGGGAGGGGAGAGGGAGGGAGATGAAAGGAAAGTAGGGAGGGGAGAGGGAGGGAGATGAAGGGAGACTAGGGGAGGGAGAGGGAGGGAGATGAAGAGAGAGTAGGGGAGGGGAGAGGAGGGAGATGAAAGGAAAGTAGGGGAGGGGGAGGGGAGGGAGATGAAAGGAAAGTAGGGGAGGGGGAGAGGGAGGGAGATGAAGGAGAGTAGGGGAGGGAGAGAGCGAGGTAGATGAAGGGAGAGTAGGGGAGGGAGAGGGAGGGAGATGAAGGGAGAGTAGGGGAGGGAGATGAAGGGAGAGTAGGGGAGGAAGAGGGAGGGAGATGAAGGGAGAGTAGGGAAGGGGGAGAGGGAGGGAGATGAAGGGAGAGTAGGGGAGGGAGATGAAGGGAGAGTAGGGGAGGAAGATGAAGGGAGAGTAGGGGAGGGGGAGAGGGAGGGAGATGAAGGGAGAGTAGGGGAGGGAGATGAAGGGAGATGAAGGGAGAGTAGGGGAGGGGGAGAGGGAGGGAGATGAAGGGAGAGTAGGGGAGGGGGAGAGGGAGGGAGAGTAGGGGAGGGAGAGGGAGGGAGAGGGAGGGAGAGTAGGGGAGGGAGAGTAGGGGTGGGGGAGAGGGAGGTAGATGAAGGGAGAGTAAGGGAGGGGAGAGGAGAGAGATGAAGGGAGAGTAGGGGGAGGGAGAGGGAGGGAGATGAAGAGAGAGTAGGGGAGGGAGAGGGAGGGAGAGTAGGGGGTGGGGGAGAGGGATGTAGATGAAGGGAGAGTAGGGGAGGGAGAGAGGGAGGGAGATGAAGGGAGAGTAGGGGAGGGAGAGGGAGGGAGCGTAGGGGAGGGGAGATGAAGGGAGATGAAGGGAGAGTAGGGGAGGGAGAGAGGGAGGGAGATGAAAGGAGAGTAGGGGAGGAAGAGAGGGAGGGAGAGTAGGGGAGGAAGAGGGGGTGGGGGGAGGTAGATGAAGGGAGAGTAGGGGTGGGGGAGAGGGAGGGAGATGAAGGGAGAGTAGGGGAGGGGGAGGGGGAGATGAAGGGAGAGTAGGGGAGGGAGATGAAGGGAGATGAAGGGAGAGTAGGGGAGGGAGAGAGGGAGGGAGATGAAAGGAGAGTAGGGGAGGAAGAGAGAGAGGGAGAGTAGGGGGAGGAAGAGGGGGTGGGGGAGGAGGTAGATGAAGGGAGAGTAGGGGTGGGGGAGAGGGAGGGAGATGAAGGGAGAGTAGGGGGAGGGAGAGGGGTGGGGGGAGGAGGTAGATGAAGGGAGAGTAGGGGAGGGAGAGAGGGAGGGAGATGAAGGGAGAGTAGGGGAGGGAGAGGGGGTGGGGGGAGGAGGTAGATGAAGGAGAGTAGGGGAGGAAGAGGGAGGGAGATGAAGGGAGAGTAGGGGAGGAAGAGGGAGGGAGATGAAGGGAGAGTAGGGGAGGGGGAGGGAGGGAGAGTAGGGGAGGGAGAGGGGGGGTGGAAGGAGGGAAATGAAGGGAGAGTAGGGGAGGGAGAGGGAGGTAGATGAAGGAGAGTAGTGGAGGGAGAGGGAGGTAGATGAAGGGAGAGTAGGGGAGGGAGAGGGTGTGGGGAGGGAGAGGGGGTAGATGAAGGAGAGTAGGGGAGGGAGATGAAGGGAGAGTAGGGGAGGGAGATGAAGGGAGAGTAGGGGAGGGAGAGGGTGTGGGGAGGGAGAGGGGGTAGATGAAGGGAGAGTAGGGGAGGGAGATGAAGGGAGAGTAGGGAGGGAGATGAAGGGAGAGTAGGGGAGGGAGATGAAGGGAGATGAAGGGAGAGTAGGGGAGGGGAGAGGGAGGGAGATGAAGGGAGAGTAGGGGAGGGAGAGGGAGGTAGATGAAGGGAGAGTAGGGGAGGGAGAGGGAGGGAGAGTAGGGGAGGGAGAGGGAGGGAGATGAAGGGAGAGTAGGGAGGGAGAGGGAGGGAGAGTAGGGGAGGGAGAGGGAGGGAGATGAAGGGAGAGTAGGGGAGAAAGACAGAGATGTGAGATGAGACATCTATGTTGACTATTAATTTCCAATAGAAAATCCTTCATTTCACACAGTGGTATAAGACGATAACCTTGTCAAGTTCCATGTTTTCAGAATAGCTTGTCGATTGGAGTAGTTTGCTCCCAGACAAATATTAATGAGACATTTTACATACTACTAACAGTCTTAGGGTTAGGGTAAGATGTGCTATAGGGTTAGGGTAAGATGTGCTATAGGGTTAGGGTTAGGGTAAGATGTGCTATAGGGTTAGGGTAAGGGTAAGATGTGCTATAGGGTTAGGGTAAGATGTGCTATAGGGTTAGGGTTAGGGTAAGATGTGCTATAGGGTTAGGGTTAGGGTAAGATGTGCTATAGGGTTAGGGTAAGATGTGCTATAGGGTTAGGGTAAGATGTGCTATAGGGTTAGGGTTAGGGTAAGATGTGCTATAGGGTTAGGGTTAGAGTAAGATGTGCTATAGGGTTAGAGTAAGATGTGCTATAGGGTTAGGGTAAGGGTAAGATGTGCTATAGGGTTAGGGTTAGGGTAAGATGTGTTATAGGGTTAGGGTTAGGATAAGATGTGTTATAGGGTTAGGGTTAGGATAAGATGTGCTATAGGGTTAGGGTTAGGTAAGATGTGCTATAGGGTTAGGGTAAGATGTGCTATAGGGTTAGGGTTAGGATAAGATGTGTTATAGGGTTAGGATAAGATGTGCTATAGGGTTAGGGTAAGATGTGCTATAGGGTTAGGGTTAGGGTAAGATGTGCTATAGGGTTAGGGTAAGATGTGCTATAGGGTTAGGGTTAGGGTAAGATGTGCTATAGGGTTAGGGTTAGGGTAAGATGTGCTATAGGGTTAGGGTTAGGGTAAGATGTGCTATAGGGTTAGGGTTAGGATAAGATGTGTTATAGGGTTAGGATAAGATGTGCTATAGGGTTAGGGTAAGATGTGCTATAGGGTTAGGGTTAGGATAAGATGTGCTATAGGGTTAGGGTAAGATGTGCTATAGGGTTAGGATAAGATGTGCTATAGGTTTAGGGTTAGGGTAAGATGTGCTATAGGGTTAGGTTAGGGTAAGATGTGCTATAGGGTTAGGATAAGATGTGCTATAGGGTTAGGGTAAGATGTGCTATAGGGTTAGGGTTAGGGTAAGATGTGCTATAGGGTTAGGGTAAGATGTGCTATAGGGTTAGGGTTAGGGTAAGATGTGCTATAGGGTTAGGGTTAGGGTTAGGGTTAGATGTCCTATAGGGTTAGGGTTAGGGTTAGGGTAAGATGTGCTATAGGGTTAGGGTTAGAGTAAGATGTGCTATAGGGTTAGGGTAAGGGTAAGATGTGCTATAGGGTTAGGGTTAGGGTAAGATGTGTTATAGGGTTAGGGTTAGGATAAGATGTGCTATAGGGTTAGGGTTAGGGTAAGATGTGCTATAGGGTTAGGATAAGATGTGCTATAGGGTTAGGGATAGGGTAAGATGTGCTATAGGGTTAGGGTAAGACGTGCTATAGGGTTAGGGTTAGGGTAAGATGTGCTATAGGGTTAGGGTTAGGATAAGATGTGTTATAGGGTTAGGGTTAGGATAAGATGTGCTATAGGGTTAGGGTAAGATGTGCTATAGGGTTAGGGTTAGGGTAAGATGTGCTATAGGGTTAGGGTTAGGGTAAGATGTGCTATAGGGTTAGGGTTAGGTAAGATGTGCTATAGGGTTAGGGTTAGGGTAAGATGTGCTATAGGGTTAGGGTTAGGTAAGATGTGCTATAGGGTTAGGGTTAGGGTAAGATGTGCTATAGGGTTAGGGTAAGATGTGCTATAGGGTTAGGGTTAGGGTAAGATGTGCTATAGGGTTAGGGTAAGATGTGCTATAGGGTTAGGGTAAGATGTGCTATAGGGTTAGGGTTAGATGTGCTATAGGGTTCCAAATGGCACCCTATTCCCAGAGGGTTCTGGTCAAAAGTAGTGAACTACATAGGGAATAGGGTTCTATAAGGTTCTGGCAAATGTAGTGCACTACATAGGGAATAGGGTTCTCTAAGGTTTTGGTCAAAAGTAGGACACTACACAGGGAATAGGGTTCTATAAGGTTTTGGTCAAAAGTAGTGCACTACACAGGGAATAGGGTTCTATAAGGTTCTGGTCAAAAGTAGTGCACTACACAGGGGATAGGGTTCTATAAGGTTCTGGTCAAAAGTAGTGCACTACACAGGGGATAGGGTTCTATAAGGTTTTGGTCAAAAGTAGGACACTACATAGGGAATAGGGTTCTATAAGGTTCTGGTCAAAAGTAGAACACTACATAGGGAATAGGGTTCTATAAGGTTCTAGCAAAAGTAGTTCACTACATAGGGAATAGGGTTCTATAAGGTTTTGGTCAAAGTAGGACACTACATAGGGAATAGGGTTCTATAAAGCTTTGGTCGAAAGTAGTGCACTACATAGGGAATAGGGTTCTATAAGGTTTTGGTCAAAAGTAGGACACTACACAGGGAATAGGGTTCTATAAGGTTCTGGTCTATAAGTAGGACACTACACAGGGAATAGGGTTCTATAAGGTTCTGGTCAAAAGTAGAACCCTACACAGGGAATAGGGATCCATTTAGAAAGCAGGTGTTGTTGTGATCTCTCTGGGCTGTTGAATCGGGGGATGATTGACGCTAGCTTTCGTGATGATGGCCTGGTAGCTAGTAATTGTAGCTTTTCTTCAAATTGCTGCACTTATTAAGGTGCTAAAACTAGGACACAACAACAGTCAACTGCTGTTTGAGATGTCTGGAATGGACCATGACTAGGGCGCTTTCTCTCATTCTTTCATTTATCCTCTCTCTCTCTCTTTCTCTCCCTCTCCCACTGACAGACACAGACTCTCTGTCTCTTCACTCTCTCCCTCTTTCTCTCACAGTTTCTCTCTCTCGGTCTCTCTCCCTCTTTCTCATCTGACAGAACACAGACTCTCTCTCTCAGTCTCTCTCCCTCTTTCTCATCTGACAGAAAACAGTCTCTCTCATCTCTCTTTATTTCTCTCGCTCTCTTTCTCTCAGAACATAGTGTGTCTCCTGTCAATTCAATTCAATTCAATTCAAGGGCTTTATTGGCATGGGAAACATATGTTTACATTGCCAAAGCAAGTGAAGTAGACAATAAACAAAAGTGAAATAAAATAATAAAAATGAACAGTAAACATTACACTCACAGAAGTTCCAAAAATTAAAATGTAATATTCTGTCTATATACAGTGTTATAATGATGTGCAAATAGTTAAAGTACAAAAGGGAAAATAAATATGAGTTGTATTTACAATTGTCATGACTTCTTCCGAACTCGATGCCTCCTTGTTCGGGCGGTGCTCGGCGGTCGACGTCGCCGGCCTTCTAGCCATCATTGATCTACGTTTCATTTTCCATTGGTTTTGTCTCGTCTTCCTACACACCTGGTTCCAATCCCATTCATTACCTGTTGTGTATTTAACCCTCTGTTTCCCCTCATGTCCTTGTCAGAGATTGTTTATTGTTATGTTCGTGTTTTATGGATTGGTGCGCGACGGGTTCTTGTACCCACATTAATTTTATTATGGTCGTTAGTTTTGGAGTTTTTGTTTTAAGTTGTTAAAATACTCCCTTTATACCAAGTGTGATTCTCCTGTGCCTGACTTCCCTGCCACCTACACACACGACATGACAACAATGGTGTTTGTTCTTCAGTGGTTGCCCTTTTTCTTGTGGCACCTGAAGGCTCTGTTTACCTCGATTCCTGTGTTGGCGCATCCGGATCCCTCTTTGGCGTTCATAGTGGAGGTGGACGCCTCCGAGGCTGGGATAGGAGCTGTGCTCTCTCAGCGCTTGGGTACGCCACCGAAACTCCGCCCCTGTGCCTTCTTCTCTAAGAAGCTCAGCCCGGCGGAGCGAAACTATGACGTGGGGGACCGGGAGCTGTTGGCTGTCGTTAAAGCTTTGAAGGTGTGGAGACATTGGCTTGAGGGGCTAAACACCCCTTTCTCATTTGGAATGACCACCGCAATCTGGAGTCCGGGAGGCGAGGAGACTGAATCCTCGCCAGGCAAGGTGGGTCATGTTTTTCACCCTTTTTGTGTTTAGCCTCTCTTACAGACCAGGCTCCCAGAACGTGAAGGCAGACGCACTGTCCCGGCTGTATGACACAGAGGAGCTGTCCATGGATCCCACTCGTGTTTGGTAGCACCAGTTGGAGCTGGACGCAGATATTTAGCGGGCGTCACGTGCAGAGCCCACTCCCCCTGAGTGTCCCGCTGGGCGTCTGTACGTTCCATCTGCTGTCCACGACCGACTGATCTATTGGGCCCACATGTCACCCTCCTCTGGTCATCCTGGGATCGGTCGGACGGTACGCTGTCTTAGTGGGAAGTACTGCCCACTTTAGCTAAGGATGTGAGGGTTTATGTTTCCTCCTGCTCTGTGTGCGCCCAGTGCAAGGCTCCTAGACACCTGCCCAGAGGTAAGTTACAACCCTCGTTCAACAATGGCTGTGGTCGCACCTGTCAGTGAATTTTATAACCGATCTTCCACCTTCATCCTGGTCATTGTCCTGCCGTCTTCTTCCTCTGCCGGTCTCCCTACGGCCCTACAGACTGCGGAGGCCCTGTTTACACACGTCTTCTGGCACTACGGGGTGCCTGAGGATATAGTGTCTGATCGGGGTCCCCAATTCACGTTAAGGGTCTGGAAGTTGTTCATGGAACGTCTGGGGGTCTCGGTCGGCCTTACCTCAGGTTTTCACCCCGAGAGTAACGGGTAGGTAGAGAGAGTTAATCAGGATGTGGGTAGGTTTCTGAGGTCTTATTGCCAGGACAGGCCGGGGGAGTGGGCGGTGTTCATGCCCTGGGCAGAGATGGCCGGAAGCTGGGTCTGTGGTTTGTGGGGCCAATTAAAGTCCTGAGGAGAGTGAACGAGGTATGTTATAGGTTACAGATTCCCTCCGATTACCGTATTAACCTCTAGTTCCATGTGTCTCTCCTCAGGCCGGTGGCTCCAGGAGGCTGAGATGCGGGAGGTTCCTCCGCCCCTTCTGGATATCGAGGGGGTCCCGGCCTCTCCGTTCGATCCATCCTGGATTCGAGACATCGGTGCGAGGGGCCTTCAATACCTCGTGGACTGGGAGGGGAACGGTCCGGAGGATAGATGCTGGGTTCCGGTGGAGGTTCCGGTGTATTAGATCCTTCCATGCTGCGAGAATTCCACCGTCACCATCCGGATCGCCCTGCGCCTCATCCTCCGGATCGCCCTGCGCCTCATCCTCCGGATCGCCCTGCGCCTCATCCTCCGGATCGCCCTGCGCCTCATCCTCCGGATCGCCCTGCGCCTCATCCTTCGGATCGCCCTGCGCCTCATCATCCGGATCGTCCCAGAGGACGGTGGGTCTATAAATATGAGTTGTATTTACTTCCGAAGTCGATGCCTCCTTGTTCGGGTGGTGCTCGGCGGTCGACGTCACCGGCCTTCTAGCCATCATTGATCTACGTTTCATTTTCCATTGGTTTTGTCTCGTCTTCCTACACAACCCTCTGTTTCCCCTCATGTCCTTGTCAGAGATTGTTTATTGTTATGCTCGTGTTTTATGGATTGGTGCGCGACGGGTTCTTGTTCCTACGCCTGACTTCCCTGCCACCTACACACACGACATGACAACAATGGTGTTTATTCTTCACTAGTTGCCCTTTTCTTGGTCACAAATCTTGCCTGCACACTGTGGTATCTCACACAGTAGATATGGGAGTTGTATTTTCTAATTATTTGTTGATCTGTGTAATCTGAGGGAAATATGTGTCTCTAATATAGTTATACATTTGGCAGGAGGTTAGGAAGGGCAGCTCAGTTTCCACCTCATGTTGTGGGCAGTGTGCACATAGCCTGTCTTCTCTCGAGAGCCAGGTCTGCCAACGGCGGCCTTTCTCAATAGCAAGGCTATGCTCACTGAGTCTGTACATAGTTAGAGCTTTCCTTAACTTTGAGTCAGTCACAGTGGTCAGGTATTCTGCCACTGTGTACTCTCTGTTTAGGGTCAAATAACATTCTAGTTTGCTCTTTTTTGTTAATTCTTTCCAATGTGTCAAGTAATTATCTTTTTGTTTTCTCATGATTTGGTTGGGTCTAATTGTGTTGCTGTCCTGGGGCTCTGTAGGGTGTGTTTGTGTTTGTGAACAGAGCCTCAGGACCAGCTTGCTTAGGGGACTCTTCTCCAGGTTCATTGCTCTGTAGGTGATGGCTTTGTTATGGAAGGTTTGGGAATCGCTTCCTTTTAGGTGATTGTAGAATTTAACGGCTCTTTTTTGGATTTTGATAATTAGTGGGTATCGGCCTAATTCTGCTCTGCATGCATTATTTGGTGTTCTACGTTGTACACAGAGGATATTGTAGCAGAATTCCGCATGCAGAGTCTCAATTTGGTATTTGTCCCATTTAGTGAATTCTTGGTTTGTGAGCGGACCCCAGACCTCACAACCATAAAAGGTAATGGGTTCTATAACTGATTCAAGTATTTTTAGCCAGATCCTAATTCGTATGTCTCTCTGCCTCTCTCCCTTTCGCTTTCAATTCAATTCACTTTATTGGCTTAACAATGTACATATTGCCAAAGCGTACCTTGGAGATGAAGTGACTAATTTACAATATTTAAATAATTTAAATAATAATCAATAATGTCAATAGGACAATCAGTAGCAACAATAATCAATCACTGAACAATAACAATAAGCATACAGTAGAGGACATGTGCAGGTTGGTCGGTCTGTCAGACACTGTCCCTCATCTTATGGCAGGCAGCAATGTAGTGGTCTGCCAACCCACAGCTCTCTGCGTCCTCCCCCAACAGGACGGGTAGCCTATCCTCATCAGAGAGGTCTTTGAAACCTCTAAGGGTTTAACATTTGGGGAAATGGCACTCATTGTTTTATATATTTTTGACATTTTGTCAGGAAATGCAGCTCCGTCTCAGGTTCTGCTGTTGTGCAGTGGTTGCACAGCCTTTCCTCTACAGGGAGCCAGGTTCTGCTGTTGTGCAGTGGTTGCACAGCCTTTCCTCTACAGGGAGCCAGGTTCTGCTGTTGTGCAGTGGTTGCACAGCCTTTCCTCTACAGGGAGCCAGGTTCTGCTGTTGTGCAGTGGTTGAACAGCCTTTCCTCTACAGGGAGCCAGGTTCTGCTGTTGTGCAGTGGTTGCACAGCCTTTCCTCTACAGGGAGCCAGGTTTTCCTGCGTCTACCCTTCTCAATGGCAAGGCTGTGCTCACTGAGCTTGTATGTTGTCAAATACTTTGCCGAGGTGTACGGTGAATTTAGGGCCAGATAGCACTGCATTTTGCTTGTGCTTGTGTGTCCCAATAGGTAATGTAGTTTAGTTTTGACTGTTGTTGTAACTTGTTTTCTGATTGATTGGATGTTCTGGTCCTGAGGCTTCAGTGCCATCGTGATTGATGAGGTTAAGAAACAAATATTTAAAGTGGGCTTTTTTCCAGAAACAGTCTTTCTTTAGCCAGCAGGAAGTAGATTGTGCAGTCAACCTTTCTACCTGTGTTTAACCTCTTTAACCCGTGGATGCACTTTAATCAAAGCTCCCTTTGTTTTATCACAGGAGACAGTTGTATGACAAATCACTGTATTATTTACCAAAAGGTTGGCTGGACCTCTTTAAAGTCACGTAGATAACATCATTACACTCTTTTTGTTTACAAAGCCCTGCTCCAAGACCTTCCCGATTTACATTAATTCACTGTTAAGATTTAAAATGACAAGTTATCAAACCTGTTCACAAAGTTAACTATTCAGACTCCTTTGGTAAGTAAGCCTTTAGTTGTCTTGCTCCTCTCTTGGAATGATCTCCACAATACATTGAGAATAGATGCATTCATATCCCTGGGGGCATCTACAGCTGCAATCATATCCTGGGGGCATCTACAGCTGCATTCATATCCCTGGGGGCATCTACAGCTGCATTCATATCCCTGGGGGCATCTACAGCTGCATTCGTATCCCTGGGGGCATCTACAGCTGCATTCATATCCCTGGGGGCATCTACAGCTGCATTCATATCCCTGGGGGCATCTACAGCCGCATTCGTGTCCCTGGGGGCATCTACAGCCGCATTTGTGTCCCTGGGGGCATCTACAGCTGCATTCATATCCTTGGGGGCATCTACAGCTGCATTCATATCCCTGGGGGCATCTACAGCTGCATTCATATCCCTGGGGGCATCTACAGCTACATTCGTATCCCTGGGGGCATCTACAGATGCATTCATATCCCTGGGGGCATCTACAGCTGCATTCATATCCATGTGGGCATCTACAGCTGCATTCATATCCCTGGGGGCATCTACAGCTGCATTCATATCCCTGGGGGCATCTACAGCTGCATTCATATCCCTGGGGGCATCTACAGCTGCATTCATATCCCTGGGGGCATCTACATTAGATGTCAACCGTCTTCAGAACGTTGTTTCAGGCTTCTACTATAAAGGATGGGAGCTATTTGAGTCAGTGGTCTGGCAGAGTGCCTTGGCAGAGTGCCTTGGCAGAGTGCCTTGGCAGAGTGCCTTGGCAGAGTGCCTTGGCAGAGTGCCTTGGCAGAGTGCCTTGGGCTTGTAATGCGCTGTCACAAGCCCAAGCTCTCGTTCCATTGATTTTCTACAGACAATGTAATTCTCCGGTTGGAACATTAATGAAAATGTATGATAAAAACATACTAAAGATTGATTCTATACTTAGTTTGACAAGTTTCTATGACCTGTGGTATAACATTTGGACTTTTTGTCCGACGTTCGGACGCATTATTTGTAACTTATTATGTACATAATGTTTCTGCCACCGTATCTTAGGGCAAAAAAGAGCTTCTGGATATCAGGACAGCGATCACTCACCTCTGATTAGACAAAGAGCTTCTGGATACTCACCTCTGGACAAAGAGCTTCTGGATATCAGCGATCACTCACCTCGGATTAGACAAAGAGCTTCTGGATACAGGACAGGATCACTCACCTCTGATTAGACAAAGAGCTGGACATCAGGACAGCGATCACTCACCTCTGATTAGACAAAGAGTTTCTGGACATCAGGACAGCGATCACTCACCTCGGATTAGACAAAGAGCTTCTGGATATCAGGACAGTGATCACTCACCTCGGATTAGACAAAGAGCTTCTGGATATCAGGACAGCGATCACTCACCTCGGATTAGACAAAGAGCTTCTGGATATCAGGACAGCGATCACTCACCTCGGATTAGACAAAGAGCTTCTGGATATCAGGACAGCGATCACTCACCTCTGATTAGACAAAGAGCTTCTGGACATCAGGACAGCGATCACTCACCTCTGATTAGACAAAGAGCTTCTGGACATCAGGACAGCGATCACTCACCTCTGATTAGACAAAGAGCTTCTGGATATCAGGACAGCGATCACTCACCTCTGATTAGACAAAGAGCTTCTGGATATCAGGACAGCGATCACTCACCTCTGATTAGACAAAGAGCTTCTGGATATCAGGACAGCAACTCACCTCTGATTAGACAAAGAGCTTCTGGATATCAGGACAGCGATCACTCACCTCTGATTAGACAAAGAGCTTCTGGATATCAGGACAGCGATTACTCACCTCTGATTAGACAAAGAGCTTCTGGATATCAGGACAGCGATCACTCACCTCGGATTAGACAAAGAGCTTCTGGATATCAGGGCAGCGATCACTCACCTCTGATTAGACAAAGAGCTTCTGGATATCAGGACAGCGATCACTCACCTCGGATTAGACAAAGAGCTTCTGGATATCAGGACAGCGATCACTCACCTCGGATTAGACAAAGAGCTTCTGGATATCAGGACAGCGATCACTCACCTCGGATTAGACAAAGAGCTTCTGGATATCAGGACAGCGATCACTCACCTCTGATTAGACAAAGAGCTTCTGGATATCAGGACAGCGATCACTCACCTCTGATTAGACAAAGAGCTTTTGGACATCACGATCACTCACCTCGGATTAGACAAAGAGCTTCTGGATATCAGGACAGCGATCACTCACCTCGGATTAGACAAAGAGCTTCTGGACATCAGGACAGCGATCACTCACCTCGGATTAGACAAAGAGCTTCTGGATATCAGGACAGCGATCACTCACCTCTGATTAGACAAAGAGCTTCTGGATATCAGGACAGCGATCACTCACCTCTGATTAGACAAAGAGCTTCTGGATATCAGGACAGCGATCACTCACCTCGGATTAGACAAAGAGCTTCTGGATATCAGGACAGAGATCACTCACCTCTGATTAGACAAAGAGCTTCTGGATATCAGGACAGCGATCACTCACCTCTGATTAGACAAAGAGCTTCTGGATATCAGGACAGCGATCACTCACCTCTGATTAGACAAAGAGCTTCTGGATATCAGGACAGAGATCACTCACCTCTGATTAGACAAAGAGCTTCTGGATATCAGGACAGCGATCACTCACCTCTGATTAGACAAAGAGCTTCTGGACATCAGGACAGCGATCACTCACCTCTGATTAGACAAAGAGCTTCTGGATATCAGGACAGCGATCACTCACCTCTGATTAGACAAAGAGCTTCTGGATATCAGGACAGCGATCACTCACCTCTGATTAGACAAAGAGCTTCTGGACATCAGGACAGCGATCACTCACCTCGGATTAGACAAAGAGCTTCTGGATATCAGGACAGCGATCACTCACCTCTGATTAGACAAAGAGCTTCTGGATATCAGGAACAGCGATCACTCACCTCTGATTAGACAAAGAGCTTCTGGACATCAGGACAGCGATCACTCACCTCTGATTAGACAAAGAGCTTCTGGATATCAGGACAGCGATCACTCACCTCGGATTAGACAAAGAGCTTCTGGATATCAGGACAGCGATCACTCACCTCTGATTAGACAAAGAGCTTCTGGACATCAGGACAGCGATCACTCACCTCTGATTAGACAAAGAGCTTCTGGACATCAGGACAGCGATCACTCACCTCTGATTAGACAAAGAGCTTCTGGATATCAGGACAGCGATCACTCACCTCTGATTAGACAAAGAGCTTCTGGATATCAGGACAGCGATCACTCACCTCGGATTAGACAAAGAGCTTCTGGATATCAGGTCAGCGATCACTCACCTCGGATTAGACAAAGAGCTTCTGGATATCAGGACAGCGATCACTCACCTCTGATTAGACAAAGAGCTTCTGGATATCAGGACAGCGATCACTCACCTCTGATTAGACAAAGAGCTTCTGGATATCAGGACAGCGATCACTCACCTCTGATTAGACAAAGAGCTTCTGGATATCAGGACAGAGATCACTCACCTCTGATTAGACAAAGAGCTTCTGGATATCAGGGATCACTCACCTCTGATTAGACAAAGAGCTTCTGGACATCAGGACAGCGATCACTCACCTCTGATTAGACAAAGAGCTTCTGGATATCAGGACAGTGATCACTCACCTCTGATTAGACAAAGAGCTTCTGGATATCAGGACAGCGATCACTCACCTCTGATTAGACAAAGAGCTTCTGGACATCAGGACAGCGATCACTCACCTCGGATTAGACAAAGAGCTTCTGGATATCAGGACAGCGATCACTCACCTCTGATTAGACAAAGAGCTTCTGGATATCAGGACAGCGATCACTCACCTCTGATTAGACAAAGTGCTTCTGGACATCAGGACAGCGATCACTCACCTCTGATTAGACAAAGAGCTTCTGGATATCAGGACAGCGATCACTCACCTCTGATTAGACAAAGAGCTTCTGGACATCAGGACAGCGATCACTCACCTCGGATTAGACAAAGAGCTTCTGGACATCAGGACAGCGATCACTCACCTCGGATTAGACAAAGAGCTTCTGGATATCAGGACAGCGATCACTCACCTCGGATTAGACAAAGAGCTTCTGGATATCAGGACAGCGATCACTCACCTCGGATTAGACAAAGAGCTTCTGGATATCAGGACAGCGATCACTCACCTCGGATTAGACAAAGATATTTTTCTTCAAAAATGTTCTTCAGACACCCGACAACGCCGAAATCCCCGTCATTGGCAAGAGAAAGAGGACACAGGGCGGGCTGCCTCGTAAGGATCCGCCGACAGGGAAATCTGCCCTTACCATCAATATTACTTGCCAACGTCATTGAAAATAAATTAGACGAAGTACGAAGTGCCCCCCCCCCCCACGGTGCCCCATGAGGCCAGTGTGTTAGGACTACTTTACCCATGAAGCCAGTGTGTTAGGACTACTTTACCCATGAAGCCAGTGTGTTAGGACTACTTTACCCATGAAGCCAGTGTGTTAGGACTACTTTACCCATGAGGCCAGTGTGTTAGGACTACTTTACCCATGAAGCCAGTGTGTTAGGTCTACTTTACCCATGAGGCCAGTGTGTTATGTCTACTTTACCCATGAAGCCAGTGTGTTAGGACTACTTTACCCAATGAAGCCAGTGTGTTAGGTCTACTTTACCCATGAAGCCAGTGTGTTATGTCTACTTTACCCATGAAGCCAGTGTGTTAGGACTACTTTACCCATGAGGCCAGTGTAGGACAGGAGGCAGGCTGCGTAGTTGTCCTGTTTGCAGCCGCTGGCAAAGTGTTCTGAGGGCTGACAGTCGTACTGGAACTGGGCCCAGCGGGACCTGGGTGGGGGACACAAGACAACAACCATCATTCTCTATCTCCCCTTCCTCCCCTGTCTCCTCTGTCCTCTGTCCATTCCCTGTCTCCCCTTCCTCCTCTGACTGCCAGTCTGACAGGAGTAAGATAAAAGTTTAAGGGACTGAGACTGGGTATCTACTGGGCTGATGTATGGAACAGTACTGAGATGAGCCATAGCAAGGATCATTTGTTTGATTTAGAATTTGGCCTCACTGCTATTATCAAGACAGAAACACATTGAATAACATATTCATCTCTAAACAGATGGACATAGTGTGTAGCTGTTACATGCGCCTCTGGGAAGAGGTAACGCAACTCCCTGCTACAACTCAACTTCCCGTGGAGGTAGAGAGGTATGTGACTGTAGGTGGAGGTAAGTGACTGTAGGTGGAGGTATAGAGGTATGTGACTGTAGGTGGAGGTAAAGAGGTATGTGACTGTAGGTGGAGGTATGTGACTGTAGGTGGAGGTATAGAGGTATGTGACTGTAGGTGGAGGTAAAGAGGTATGTGACTGTAGGTGGAGGTATGTGACTGTAGGTGGAGGTAAAGAGGTATGGGACTGTAAGTGGAGGTATGGGACTGTAGGTGGAGGTATAGAGGTATGGGACTGTAGGTGGAGGTATAGAGGTATGGGACTGTAGGTGGAGGTATAGAGGTATGGGACTGTAGGTGGAGGTATGTGACTGTAGGTGGAGGTAAAGAGGTATGGGACTGTAGGTGGAGGTATAGAGGTATGTGACTGTAGGTGGAGGTAAAGAGGTATGTGACTGTAGGTGGAGGTATAGAGGTATGTGACTGTAGGTGGAGGTATGTGACTGTAGGTGGAGGTATAGAGGTATGGGACTGTAGGTGGAGGTATGTGACTGTAGGTGGAGGTAAAGAGGTATGTGACTGTAGGTGGAGGTATGTGACTGTAGGTGGAGGTAGAGAGGTATGTGACTGTAGGTGGAGGTATGTGACTGTAGGTGGAGGTAAAGAGGTGTGTGACTGTAGGTGGAGGTATGTGACTGTAGGTGGAGGTATGTGACTGTAGGTGGAGGTATAGAGGTATGGGACTGTAGGTGGAGGTATGGGACTGTAGGTGGAGGTATGTGACTGTAGGGGGAGGTATGGGACTGTAGGTGGAGGTATAGAGGTATGTGACTGTAGGTGGAGGTAAAGAGGTATGTGACTGTGGGTGGAGGTATAGAGGTATGTGACTGTAGGTTGAGGTAAAGAGGTATGTGACTGTAGGTGGAGGTATGTGACTGTAGGTGGAGGTATAGAGGTATGTGACTGTAGGTTGAGGTAAAGAGGTATGTGACTGTAGGTGGAGGTGATAGAGGTATGTCACTGTAGGTGGAGGTATAGAGGTATGTGACTGTAGGTGGAGGTACAGAGACATGTGACTGTAGGTGGAGGTATAGAGGTATGTGACTGTAGGTTGAGGTAAAGAGGTATGTGACTGTAGGTGGAGGTATGTGACTGTAGGTGGAGGTATAGAGGTATGTGACTGTAGGTGGAGGTATAGAGGTATGTGACTGTAGGTGGAGGTATAGAGGTATGTGACTGTAGGTGGAGGTATAGAGGTATGTGACTGTAGGTGGAGGTATAGAGGTATGTGACTGTAGGTGGAGGTATAGAGGTATGTCACTGTAGGTGGAGGTATAGAGGTATGTGACTGTAGGTATAGAGGTATGGGACTGTAGGTGGAGGTATGTGACTGTAGGTGGAGGTATGTGACTGTAGGTGGAGGTATGTGACTGTAGGTGGAGGTATGTGACTGTAGGTGGAGGTATGTGACTGTAGGTGGAGGTATAGAGGTATGTCACTGTAGGTGGAGGTATAGAGGTATGTGACTGTAGGTATAGAGGTATGGGACTGTAGGTGGAGGTATGTGACTGTAGGTGGAGGTATGTGACTGTAGGTGGAGGTATAGAGGTATGTGACTGTAGGTGGAGGTATAGAGGTATGTGACTGTAGGTGGAGGTATGTGACTGTAGGTGGAGGTATGTGACTGTAGGTGGAGGTATAGAGGTATGTGACTGTAGGTGGAGGTATAGAGGTATGGGACTGTAGGTGGAGGTATAGAGGTATGTGACTGTAGGTGGAGGTAGAGAGGTATGTGACTGGAGGTAAAGAGGTATATGACTGTAGGTGGAGGTATAGAGGTATGTGACTGTAGGTGCAGTTATAGAGGTATGTGACTGTAGGTGGAGGTAAAGAGGTATGTGACTGTAGGTGGAGGTATAGAGGTATGTGTCTGTAGGGGGAGGTATAGAGTTATGGGACTGTAGGTGGAGGTATAGAGGTATGTGACTGTAGGTGGAGGTATAGAGGTATGTGACTGTAGGTGGAGGTAGAGAGGTATGTGACTGGAAGTAAAGAGGTATATGACTGTAGGTGGAGGTATAGAGGTATGTGACTGTAGGTGCAGGTATAGAGGTATGTGACTGTAGGTAGAGGTAAAGAGATATGGGACTGTAGGTGGAGGTATAGAGGTATGTGACTGTAGGTGGAGGTAAAGAGGTATGGGACTGTAGGTGGAGGTATGTGACTGTAGTTTGAGGTATAGAGGTATGTGACTGTAGGTGCAGTTATAGAGGTATGTGACTGTAGGTGGAGGTAAAGAGGTATGTGACTGTAGGTGGAGGTATAGAGGTATGTGTCTGTAGGGGGAGGTATAGAGTTATGGGACTGTAGGTGGAGGTATAGAGGTATGTGACTGTAGGTGGAGGTATAGAGGTATGTGACTGTAGGTGCAGGTATAGAGGTATGTGACTGTAGGTGCAGTTATAGAGGTATGTGACTGTAGGTGGAGGTAAAGAGGTATGTGACTGTAGGTGGAGGTATAGAGGTATGTGTCTGTAGGTGGAGGTATAGAGTTATGGGACTGTAGGTGGAGGTATAGAGGTATGTGACTGTAGGTGGAGGTATAGAGGTATGTGACTGTAGGTGGAGGTAAAGAGGTATGGATTGTAGGTGGAGGTATAGAGGTATGGGACTGTAGGTGGAGGTAAAGAGGTATGTGACTGTAGGTGGAGGTATAGAGGTATGGGACTGTAGGTGGATGTATAGAGGTATGGGACTGTAGGTGGAGGTATTTGACTGTAGGTGGAGGTAGAGAGGTATGTGACTGTAGGTGGAGGTATGTGACTGTAGGTGGAGGTAGAGAGGTATGTGACTGTAGGTGGAGGTATGTGACTGTAGGTGGAGGTATGTGACTGTAGGTGGAGGTATAGAGGTATGTGACTGTAGGTGGAGGTATGTGACTGTAGGTGGAGGTAGAGAGGTATGTGACTGTAGGTGGAGGTATAGAGGTATGGGACTGTAGGTGGAGGTATTTGACTGTAGGTGGAAGTAGAGAGGTATGTGACTGTAGGTGGAGGTATGTGACTGTAGGTGGAGGTATAGAGGTATGTGACTGTAGGTGGAGGTATGTGACTGTAGGTGGAGGTAAAGAGGTATGTGACTGTAGGTGGAGGTATAGAGGTATGTGACTGTAGGTGGATGTATAGAGGTATGGGACTGTAGGTGGAGGTATTTGACTGTAGGTGGAGGTAGAGAGGTATGTGACTGTAGGTGGAGGTATGTGACTGTAGGTGGAGGTATAGAGGTATGTGACTGTAGGTGGAGGTATGTGACTGTAGGTGGAGGTAGAGAGGTATGTGACTGTAGGTGGAGGTATAGAGGTATGTGACTGTAGGTCGAGGTATGTGACTGTAGGTGGAGGTATAGAGGTATGTGACTGTAGGTGGAGGTATGTGACTGTAGGTGGAGGTATGTGACTGTAGGTGGAGGTATAGAGGTATGGGACTGTAGGTGGAGGTAAAGAGGTCTGTGACTGTAGGTGGAGGTAAAGAGGTATGTGACTGTAGGTGGAGGTATATAGGTATGTGACTGTAGGTGGAGGTAAAGAGGTATGGGACTGTAGGTGGAGGTATGTGACTGTAGGTGGAGGTATAGAGGTATGTGACTGTAGGTGCAGGTATAGAGGTATGTGACTGTAGGTGGAGGTATAGAGGTATGTGACTGTAGGTGGAGGTAGAGAGGTATGTGACTGTAGGTGGAGGTATGTGACTGTAGGTGGAGGTAGAGAGGTATGTGACTGTAGGTGGAGGTATGTGACTGTAGGTGGAGGTATGTGACTGTAGGTGGAGAGGTAGGTAGAGGTGGTAGAGGTATGTGACTGTAGGTGGAGGTATGTGACTGTAGGTATAGAGGTATGGGACTGTAGGTGGAGGTATGTGACTGTAGGTGGAGGTATGTGACTGTAGGTGGAGGTATAGAGGTATGTGACTGTAGGTGGAGGTATAGAGGTATGTGACTGTAGGTGGAGGTATGTGACTGTAGGTGGAGGTATGTGACTGTAGGTGGAGGTATAGAGGTATGTGACTGTAGGTGGAGGTATAGAGGTATGGGACTGTAGGTGGAGGTATGTGGCTGTAGGTGGAGGGTATGTGACTGTAGGTGGAGGTATAGAGGTATGGGACTGTAGGTGG
>NW_025747177.1:0-30000 GCF_021184085.1 Oncorhynchus gorbuscha
GTTTCCTTTATCTTGGTGTTTACATTATGTTGGGGTTTCCTTTATCTTGGTGTTTACATTACGTTGGGGTTTCCTTTATCTTGGTGTTTATGTTGGTGTTTCCTTTATCTTGGTGGTTTCCTTTATCTTGGTGTTTACATTACGTTGGGGTTTCCTTTATCTTGGTGTTTACATTACGTTGGGGTTTCCTTTATCTTGGTGTTTACATTACGTTGGGGTTTCCTTTATCTTGGTGTTTACATTACGTTGGGGTTTCCTTTATCTTGGTGTTTACATTATGACGGTGTTTCCTTTATCTTGGTGTTTACATTATGTCTGTGTTTCCTTTAAGTTGGTGTTTACTTTATCTTGGTGTTTACATTATGTCTGTGTTTCCTTTATGTTGATGTTTCCTTTATCTTGGTGTTTACATTATGTTGGTGTTTCCTTTATCTTGGTGTTTACATTACGTTGGTGTTTCCGTTATTTTGGTGGGCACACACACACACACACACACACACACACACACACACACACACACACACACACACACACACACACACACACACACACACACACACACACACACACACACACACACACACACACACACACCAACTCTTGGCTTGGTGTGTGTGAGACCTGCGTAGCCTTCACACACTGACAGTCAGTCAACACACACATAAATCCCCATGACACACACACACACACTATGAGTCTGCCAGCCGTACTGTAGGGTCAAACTAGCTGTCTGATTACAGCTGGGAATCAGTCCTGTACAGTCAGTGATACAAACTACTGTCGGTTGAAAACAATGTCTGGATTGTCTAAACAACAATAGAAGAGACGTTTCATAAGATTACTGCCCTACTTCACTACCAACCTCTACACAGGTACAAGGCCTACTACTACACAGCTACAAGGCTTACTACTACACAGCTACAAGGCCTACTACTATACAGCTACAAGGCCTACTACTACACAGCTACAAGGCCTACTACTATACAGCTACAAGGCCTACTACTACACAGCTACAAGGCCTACTACTATACAGCTGCAAGGCCTACTACTACACAGCTACAAGGCTTACTACTACACAGCTACAAGGCCTACTTCACTACCAACCTCTACACAGCTACAAGGCCTACTACTACACAGCTACAAGGCCTACTACTACACAGCTACAAGGCCTACTACTACACAGCTACAAGGCCTACTACTACACAGCTACAAGGCCTACTTCACTACCAACCTCTACACAGCTACAAGGCCTACTACTACACAGCTACAAGGCCTACTACTACACAGCTACAAGGCCTACTACTATACAGCTACAAGGCCTACTACTACACAGCTACAAGGCTTACTACTACACAGCTACAAGGCCTACTTCACTACCAACCTCTACACAGCTACAAGGCCTACTACTACACAGCTACAAGGCCTACTACTACACAGGTACAAGGCCTACATCACTACCAACTACACAGCTACAAGGCCTACATCACTACCAACCTCTACACAGCTACAAGGCCTACTACTACACAGCTACAAGGCCTACTACTACACAGCTACAAGGCCTACTACTACACAGCTACAAGGCCTACTACTACACAGGTACAAGGCCTACTACTACACAGCTACAAGGCCTACTACTACACAGGTACAAGGCCTACTACTACACAGCTACAAGGCCTACTACCTCTACACAGCTACAAGGCCTACTACTACACAGGTACAAGGCCTACTACTACACAGGTACAAGGCCTACTTCACTACCAACAGCTACAAGGCCTACTTCACTACCAACCTCTACACAGGTACAAGGCCTACATCACTACCAACCTCTACAAGGCCTACTTCACTACCAACCTCTACACAGCTACAAGGCCTACTACTACACAGCTACGAGGCCTACTACTACACAGCTACAAGGCCTACTACTACACAGCTACGAGGCCTACTACTACACAGCTACAAGGCCTACTTCACTACCAACCTCTACAAGGCCTACTTCACTACCAACCTCTACAAGGCCTACTTCACGACCAACCTCTACACAGCTACAAGGCCTACTACTACACAGCTACAAGGCCTACTACTACACAGCTACAAGGCCTACTACTACACAGCTACAAGGCCTACTACTACACAGCTACAAGGCCTACTTCACTACCAACCTCTACACAGCTACAAGGCCTACTACTACACAGCTACAAGGCCTACTACACTACCAACCTCTACACAGCTACAAGGCCTACTACTACACAGCTACAAGGCCTACTACTACACAGCTACAAGGCCTACTACTACACAGCTACAAGGCCTACTACTACACAGCTACAAGGCCTACTTCACTACCAACCTCTACAAGGCCTACTTCACTACCAACAGCTACAAGGCCTACTACTACACAGCTACAAGGCCTACTACTAAACAGCTACAAGGCCTACTACTACACAGCTACAAGGCCTACTACTACACAGCTACAAGGCCTACTACTACACAGCTACAAGGCCTACTTCACTACCAACCTCTACACAGCTACAAGGCCTACTACTACACAGCTACAAGGCCTACTACTACACAGCTACAAGGCCTACTACTACACAGCTACAAGGCCTACTTCACTACCAACCTCTACACAGGTACAAGGTGAAATAACCAATAATACACAGTGTGTGTGTGCGTGCGTGCGTGAGTGAGCGAGTGAGCGAGTCAGCGAGTGAGTGAGTGAGTGAGTGAGTGAGTGAGTGAGTGAGTGAGTGAGTGAGTGAGTGAGTGAGTGAGTGAGTGTGTGTGTGTATTTTTGCTCAGCTGCTCATAGGAAACGAGGTGACATTTGGACTCCTTGGAGGTCTCCAACCTTGTTCTACAGCAACACCAAGGTTACGTCGCAAATAGCCCCCAAATACTCCCTATCTAGTGAACTTCTTTTGACCAGGGGCCATAGTGGAGCCATTCGGGACGCACCCCTAGACGTGCCGGTGGAGGGTCTAGTCGAGAATAGTTCTCTCGCTAAATGTCAGCTGACTGTTCCAACTATACTAATTTTATGGTCTCATTGTTTCAAAATCAGACAGATGGAATAAGCGTTATAAACTGCAATATAATGGTTTGTTATAAAGAGAGATGAGGCGCCAACGTCCAAACCGCAATGTTATCAGGAAATAGTGAATTTACCAAAAGTTCTATGAAATGATGCTGCCTACCGATCAGATAAACAATGAAATACAAATAAACATTACATTCTAACTGTATAGAAACAGACATCAATAAACGCAAGCGGAACGCGTCGGGAGAAAAAAAACTAATCAACAATATCATTTTACGCACGATCGGGATAAATTTACGCACCGTGTCGCGCGTTAATAAGTTCCGACTTCAGTAAAATAAAGATCATATCAGATGAAGAAGTCCTTATATCAACATCTTCCGGACTTCCTCAATGATCTCTGTAACGAACCGACACTTTCCTGGAGACGTACCCGGTGCCGTCTCACCTTTTCTCCGCACTTGGTTAGCTCGATGTAGGTGACGTGCTGGGCCGATGCGGCATTGTGGAGAGTGTGTGTGTGTGGTGCGTGCAGTAAGGCTACCAAACTCAGTCGATCTGTTTGGTGACAGTCTCTCTCTCTCTCTCTCTCTCACACACACACACACACACACACACACACACACACACACACACACACACACACACACACACACACACACACACACACACACACACACACACACACACACACACACACACACACACACACACACACACACACACACACGATATTCTGTCAGTTTGGAAGGTCTGCCGCTCCCCTGGACGGGAGATATAAATAGAACGCAGGACGACCGCTGCCTCTTTCTTTCTCTCTATTTTTTTCCTCGCTCATATCTCTAAACAAGGGCAGAGTAGGCTTAAAAAAGTTATCATATTCTTGATCTATTTACAAAATGTATCAGACGCTCTTATCCAGACTTGTGAGTTCATACATTTTTCATTATTGTCCCCCCACCCCGTGGGATTCGAACCGACAACGTTGCGATCGCCATTCTCTTCAGAACGCACGCAAGCCCAAAACGGAAGTGTTAATCTGGATAAGTACGCAACAAACAGTTCAACATTCACTTTCTGCTACCATTTCTGTTCAGCCGTCTACTCAAAATACAGTTTGACGCAGACGTTCGATAAATCCAAACGCAGCGGTTTCAATTGGAAATGAACGAAAAATGCCAAAAAGACTCTGTCGGTGTGTTCGAAGCGTCAGCAACTTTCGGTTCTTTAAAAGGGAAACAGGTGAAAAAGGCAATCCACTTGAGGTCGAGGTTTCTTTACAGCGGTCTTTCATGTAGGGACCGTGTGGTTATAGGGTAGCGTAGGCTCACCCGAAACAACACGTCCTCTGAAATATATATTCATCTATATGGGGCGTTCCACCAAGTCGGTGCGTTTAAAAAAAATGGTAATCTTGTCTTGTTGTCACCTACTTTTAATATTCTGCCATAAAGAGGACAGGGAAGTGAACAAGTGCAACACATTTAGAGAGGAATGAGAGTTAATGGTAGATTAGTAGATGACCTGGTCTCTGACCAACACTCCCCAGGTGTCTAGGGGAGTAGATGACCTGGTCTCTGACCAACACTCCCCAGGTGTCTAGGGAGTAGATGACCTGGTCTCTGACCAACACTCCCCAGGTGTCTAGGGGAGTAGATGACCTGGTCTCTGACCAACACTCCCCAGGTGTCTAGGGGAGTAGATGACCTGGTCTCTGACCAACACTCCCCAGGTGTCTAGGGGAGTAGATGACCTGGTCTCTGACCAACACTCCCCAGGTGTCTAGGGGAGTAGATGACCTGGTCTCTGACCAACACTCCCAGGTGTCAGATGTGTCTGACCAACACTCCCCAGGTGGGAGTAGATGACCTGGTCTCTGACCAACACTCCCCAGGTGTCTAGGGGAGTAGATGACCTGGTCTCTGACCAACACTCCCCAGGTGTCTAGGGGAGTAGATGACCTGGTCTCTGACCAACACTCCCCAGGTGTCTAGGGGAGTAGATGACCTGGTCTCTGACCAACACTCCCCAGGTGTCTAGGGGAGTAGATGACCTGGTCTCTGACCAACACTCCCCAGGTGTCTAGGGGAGTAGATGACCTGGTCTCTGACCAACACTCCCCAGGTGTCTAGGGACATTCAGCCAATGACCAGGTCTCTGACCAACACTCCCCAGGTGTCTAGGGGAGTAGATGACCTGGTCTCTGACCAACACTCCCCAGGTGTCTAGGGAGTGATGACCTGGTCTCTGACCAACACTCAGGTGTCTAGGGGAGTAGATGACCTGTCTCTGACCAACACTCCCCAGGTGTCTAGGGGAGTAGGACCTGTGACCAACACTCCCCAGGTGTCTAGTGATGTAGCCAATGACCTGGTCTCTGACCAACACTCCCCAGGGGTCTAGGGGAGTAGATGACCTGGTCTCTGACCAACACTCCCCAGGTGTCTAGTGACATTCAGCCAATGACCTGGTCTCTGACCAACACTCCCCAGGTGTCTAGGGGCCAATGACCTGGTCTCTGACCAACACTCCCCAGGTGTCTAGGGGAGTAGATGACCTGGTCTCTGACCAACACTCCCCTAGATGACCTGGTCTCTGACCAACACTCCCCAGGTGTCTAGGGGAGACCAGATGACCTGGTCTCTGACCAACACTCCCCAGGTGTCTGACCTGGGGACATTCAGGTGTCCATGACCTGGTCTCTGACCAACACTCCCCAGGTGTCTAGGGGAGTAGATGGTCTCTGACCAACACTCCCCAGGTGTCTAGGGACATTCAGCCAATGACCTGGTCTCTGACCAACACTCCCCAGGTGTCTAGGGGAGACATTAGATGACCTGGTCTCTGACCAACACTCCCCAGGTGTCTAGGGGAGTAGGTGTCTAGGGACATTCAGATGACCTGGTCTCTGACCAACACTCCCCAGGTGTCTAGGGAGTAGATGACCTGGTCTCTGACCAACACTCCCCAGGTGTCTAGGGACATTCAGATGACCTGGTCTCTGACCAACACTCCCCCTAGGGAGTAGATGAGGTGTCTCCCCAGGTGTCTAGGGGAGTAGATGACCTGGTCTCTGACCAACACTCCCCAGGTGTCTAGGGACATTCAGCCAATGACCTGGTCTCTGACCAACACTCCCCAGGTGTCTCCCCAGGTGACATTCAGCCAATGACCTGGTCTCTGACCAACACTCCCCAGGTGTCTAGGGGAGTAGATGACCTGGTCTCTGACCAACACTCCCCAGGTGTCTAGGGGAGTAGATGACCTGGTCTCTGACCAACACCCCCAGGTGTCTAGGGACATTCAGCCAATGACCTGGTCTCTGACCAACACTCCCCAGGTGTCTAGGGACATTCAGCCAATGACCTGGTCTCTGACCAACACCCCCAGGTGTAGGGTCAATGACCTGGTCTCTGACCAACACTCCCCAGGTGTCTAGGGACATTCAGCCAATGACCTGGTCTCTGACCAACACCCCCAGGTGTCTGAGCCAATGACCTGGTCTCTGACCAACACTCCCCAATCAGCCAATGACCTGGTCTCTGACCAACACTCCCCAGGTGTCTAGGGACATTCAGCCAATGACCTGGTCTCTGACCAACACTCCCCAGGTGTCTAGTGTAATTCAGAACCTGGTCTCTGCAATGTTGTGCTGAGGATTCACCCCCAGGTTACATGTAGTTTTTTTAAACATCTAATTGACTGAATTGGTTCAATTATTTGAATTCCATTTCTGTTTTTCCTTTTCTCTGTGAGCTCAATGCTTTGCCCAGTTTCTCAAGAGATAAATCAGACCCAGACTGAACTGTGTGATGTAGTAGGGAGTTGTAGTTTCTCTAGAGATAAATCAGACCCAGCCTGAACTGTGTGATGTAGTAGGGAGTTGTAGTTTCTCTAGAGATGAATCAGACCCAGTCTGAACTGTGTGATGTAGTAGGGAGTTGTAGTTTCTCTAGAGATAAATCAGACCCAGACCTGTGTGATGTAGTATCTGTAGTTTAAACTCTGAGAGATGAAATCAGCTCAACCAAGAGATAAATCTGAACTGTGCAACTAGGGAGTTGTAGTTTCTCTAGAGATAAATCAGACCCAGTCTGAACTGTGTGATGTAGTAGGGAGTTGTAGTTTCTCAACGGACCAATAGTCTACATAGTGTGATGTGCAGGAAAAGGTGGTAATTAACTACAATGACCATAATCCATTGCGCGCCTCCTTGTCCGGTTTGTGTGTTTATTTTACGCCAGTCTGAACATTACATTGGAGAGAAGAGACAGAAGAACACTTGGTGGAGAGAAATAGAGAACAGCTGCTTCCTGAGGTTTATTTTCTGCTACCTGAGAATACACTGTGTGGACAAAACATTAAGAACACCTGCTCTCTCCATCACAGAATACACTGATAAAACATTAGGAACACCTGCTCTAGGAACATCCATCACAGACTGCCCAGGTGAATCCATGTGAAAGATATGATCCCTTATTGATGTCACCTGTTAAATCCACTTCAAATCAGTGTAGATGAAGGGGAGGAGACGGGATAAAGAAGGATTTTTAAGCCTTGAGATAAATGAGACATGGATTGTGTCTGTGTGCCATTCAGAGGGTGAATGGCCAAGACTAAAAATTGAAGTACCTTTGAATGAGGAAGTAGTAGGTGCCAGGCGTACTGGTTTGAGTGTGTCAAGAATAATGATGAGTGAGAGAGTTACAGATGCACACGTCATACCCTCAAGACATGCTAACCTCTCACCATTACAATAACACAGGAGATTAGCATACCCCCAAGACATGCTAACCTCTCACCATTACAATAACACAGGAGGTTAGCACACCCCCAAAACATGCTAACCTCTCACCATTACAATAACAGGGGAGGTTAGCATACCTCCAAAACATGCTAACCTCTCACCATTACAATAACACAGGAGGTTAGCACATCCCCAAAAAACATGCTAACCTCTCACCATTACAATAACACAGGAGGTTAGCACACCCCCAAAACATGCTAACCTTTTACCATTACATTAACAGGGGAGGTTAGCATACCCCAAAAACATGCTAACCTCTCACCATTACAATAACAGGGGAGGTTAGCATACCCCCAAAACATGCTAACCTCTCACCATTACAATAACAGGGAAGGTTAGCATACCCCCAAAACATGCTAACCTCTCACCATTACAATAACAGGGGAGGTTGGTCCCCCACCCAAAGGACATCCAGCCAACGGTCAGGACCAGTGGTTGAAAACGGGTCACTGATGAAAGAGGTCAAAGGGTGGCTGACACTAAGTGTGCAGATCAACAGACGGGCCGCAGTTAGTACAACTGACAGTTCTGTAAAAACACACGACCCATAAAAAGGAGGTCGTACACCTCATCAGCCGACGGACAGAGTTACACTTCCTTCAGCAAATAACAACACAAACTGTGGTTGTAGTTGGGCCGAAAACACTGAAAAAAAAACACATTTCCTGGTGTGATGAACCCCGGTTCTGTTTCAACACTGATGGGAGGACTTGGGAACAGAGAAAAACCACATGCAGCCATTATGCCACGAGTCAACAGGTTGGAGGTAAAGATCCACGAGCAGCCAACTTGTGGGAAGCGTTGGAGTCAACATGGGCCAGCATCCCTGTGGATGGTTAACATAATTAACACGATGTCCTGAATTATAAACGGTTATGTTTTGGGGTTAAATCCAACACAACATCACTGAGTACCTCTCTTCATATTTTCAAGCATCATGTTATGGGTATGCTTGTCATCAACAAGGGAGTTTTTTAGGATAAAAAAGAAAAGGGGAATATAGGCAAAATCCTAGAGGAAAACCTGGTTCAGTCTGCTTTCCAACAGACACTGGGAGACAAATTCACCTTTCAGCAGGACAACAACCTAAATCACAAGGCCAAATCTACACTGGAGTTACCAAGACAACGTTGAATGTTCCCGGAGTTGCCTAGTTACAGATTTGACTGTCCAACAACCAGCTTGAAGAATTTGAATAATGAGCTAATATTGTACAATCCAGCTGTAATGACTCCTAGAGACTTACCCAAGAAGACCCCCCAAGAAGACCCCAAGAAGACTCCCAGCTGAATGACTCTAGAGACTTAAGAAGAGCTGTTACCCAAGAAGACTCCCAGCTGAATGACTCTTAGAGACTTACCCAGGAAGACCCCAGCTGTAATGACTCTTAGAGACTTACCCAGAGAGACTCCCAGCTGTAATGACTCTTAGAGACTTACCCAGGAAGACTCCCAGCTGTAATGATAAGAGACTACCCAAGAAGACTCCCAGCTGAATGACTCTTAGAGACCCAGGAAGACTCCCAGCTGTAATGACTCCTAGAGCCAATGGGTTTCTTAACATGTATTGACTCAGGGAGGAAGGAGGGAGGGAGGGGGAATATGTATCTATTTATCAAAGGTATATTCGTGGTGTAGTTTTCATTAAATAATATTTATTAGTATTTTATTATTAGTATTTTATTATATTCGTGGTGTAGTTTTCATTCATTTGTAATAAAATGTTCAAAAAAATTTTCCTACCACTTTTGAGAGAATATTTCTGTGTAGATTGTTAACCGAGAAAATGACAATTCAATCCATTTTATTTTACTCTTTGTAACAACAAAATGTGTCAAAAGTCCAAAGGAGGGTGTGAATACCTTCTGAAGGCACTAAATATACACAACAACTGAAGTATTTTATTCATGTGATGTAATAAATGATATAGTATTTTATTAATTATTAGTGATCTACAGTACTGGACAGTCACTACCATCATGGGACTTTTATTAGTTGTTTTGCTCAGTGGTACAGCATTCAACACACACACACACACACACACACACACACACACACACACACACACACACACACACACACACACACACACACACACACACACACACACACACACACACACACACACACACACACACACACACACACACACACACACACATTGGTAGTCGGCCTGGAACGCACCCATTCTAGAATGTGTGTGTGTGTGATGTGTGAGTTGTTGAATGTGTGTGAGTTGTAGAATGTGTGTGAGTTCTTGAATGTGTGTGAGTTGTAGAATGTGTGTGAGTTGTAGAATGTGTGTGTCAGTTGTAGAATGTGTGTGAGTTGTAGAATGTGTGTGAGTTGTAGAATGTGTGTGAGTTGTAGAATGTGTGTGAGTTGTAGAATGTGTGTGAGTTGTAGAATGTGTGTGAGTTGTAGAATGTGTGTGTCAGTTGTAGAATGTGTGTGAGTTGTAGAATGTGTGTGAGTTGTAGAATGTGTGTGAGTTCTTGAATGTGTGTGAGTTCTTGAATGTGTGTGAGTTCTAGAATGTGTGTGAGTTCTTGAATGTGTGTGAGTTCTAGAATGTGTGTGAGTTCTTGAATGTGTGTGAGTTCTAGAATGTGTGTGAGTTCTTGAATGTGTGTGAGTTCTTGAATGTGTGTGAGTTGTAGAATGTGTGTGAGTTCTTGAATGTGTGTGAGTTCTTGAATGTGTGTGAGTTGTAGAATGTGTGTGAGTTCTTGAATGTGTGTGAGTTCTAGAATGTGTGTGAGTTCTTGAATGTGTGTGAGTTCTTGAATGTGTGTGAGTTCTAGAATGTGTGTGAGTTCTAGAATGTGTGTGAGTTCTAGAATATGTGTGAGTTCTAGAATGTGTGTGAGTTCTAGAATGTGTGTGAGTTCTAGAATGTGTGTGAGTTCTAGAATGTGTGTGAGTTCTGGAAGAAGAATGTCTGAAAGGGAATCTTGATCAGGAAGTCAAACCAGCGCGGGTCTTTGTGTTTACAAGCCACTGATGTGTGCTACTCAGGCTTGGACAGCAGGTTATTCTTCTGGGGCTGGAAGAAGTCCTCTACGATGGCAGTAACCAGGTCATCTAACTCCTTCTGTAAACCTTCAACATCACTGACACACAGAGAGAGATGGAGGAGGAGAGAGATGGAGGGAGGAGAGAGAGGAGAGATGGAGGAAGGAGAGAGATGGAGAGAGATGGAGGGAGGAGAGAGAGATGGAGGGAGGAGAGAGAGGAGGAGAGAGAGATGGAGGGAGGAGAGAGAGATGGAGGGAGGAGAGAGAGGAGGAGAGAGATGGAGGAAGGAGAGAGATGGAGGAGGAGAGAGATGGAGGGAGGAGAGAGATGGAGGAGGAGAGAGATGGAGGAGGAGAGAGATGGAGGGAGAGAGAGAGATGGAGGGAGGGAGAGAGAGAGAGATGGAGGAAGGAGAGAGATGGAGGAGGAGAGAGATGGAGGAGAGATGGAGGGAGGAGGAAAGAGAGGGAGATGGAGGAGAGAGAGATGGAGGGAGGAGAGAGAGGAGAGATGGAGGAAGAGAGAGATGGAGGAGGAGAGAGATGGAGGAGGAGAGAGATGGAGGAGAGAGAGGATGGAGGAGGAGAGAGATGGAGGAGAGATGGAGGGAGGAGGAAAGAGAGGGAGATGGAGGAGTGAGAGATGGAGGGAGGAGAGAGAGGAGAGATGGAGGAGAGAGATGGAGGGAGGAGAGAGATGGAGGAGGAGAGAGATGGAGGAGGAGAGAGATGGAGGAGGAGAGAGATGGAGGAGAGATGGAGGGAGGAGGAAAGAGAGGGAGATGGAGGAGTGAGAGATGGAGGGAGGAGAGAGAGGAGAGATGGAGGGAGAGATGGAGGGAGGAGAGAGATGGAGAGAGATGGAGGGAGAGAGAGAGAGATGGAGGAGGAGGAGAGAGATGGAGGGAGGAGAGAGAGGAGAGATGGAGGAAGGAGAGAGATGGAGGAGGAGAGAGAGATGGAGGGAGAGAGAGATGGAGGGAGAGAGGAGAGATGGAGGAGGAGAGAGATGGAGGAGGAGAGAGATGGAGGAGGAGAGAGATGGAGGAGAGATGGAGGGAGGAGGAAAGAGAGGAGATGGAGGAGAGAGAGATGGAGGGAGGACGAAAGTGAGAGATGGAGGAGAGATGGAAAGAGAGAGATGGGAGGGAGGGGAGAAGGAAAGAGTTAAGTTTCACATCTGCTAGAGCACTGCTGTGTGTGCATATGTACGTATTGTGTGTGTTTTATATAGTGTGTTTATACCTGTTGCCGGGGGCAGCACACAGCTCAGTGTAGTATATAGTGTGTTTATACCTGTTGCCGGGGGCAGCACACAGCTCAGTGTAGTATATAGTGTGTTTATACCTGTTGCCGGGGGCAGCACACATCTCAGTGTAGTATATAGTGTGTTTATATCTGTTGCCGGGGGCAACACACAGCTCAGTGTAGTATATAGTGTGTTTATACCTGTTGCCGGGGGCAGCACACAGCTCAGTGTAGTATATAGTGTGTTTATACCTGTTGCCGGGGGCAGCACACAGCTCAGTGCAGTATATAGTGTGTTTATACCTGTTGCCGGGGCAGCACACAGCTCAGTGTAGTATATAGTGTGTTTATACCTGTTGCCGGGGCAGCACACAGCTCAGTGTTTATAGTATATAGTGTGTTTATACCTGTTGCCGGGGGCAGCACACAGCTCAGTGTAGTATATAGTGTGTTTATACCTGTTGCCGGGGGCAGCACACAGCTCAGTGTAGTATATAGTGTGTTTATACCTGTTGCCGGGGGCAGCACACAGCTCAGTGTAGTATATAGTGTGTTTATACCTGTTGCCGGGGGCAACACACAGCTCAGTGTAGTATATAGTGTGTTTATACCTGTTGCCGGGGGCAACACACAGCTCAGTGTAGTATATAGTGTGTTTATACCTGTTGCCGGGGGCAACACACAGCTCAGTGTAGTATATAGTGTGTTTATACCTGTTGCCGGGGGCACACACACAGCTCAGTGTAGTATATAGTGTGTTTATACCTGTTGCCGGGGCAACACACAGCTCAGTGTAGTATATAGTGTGTTTATACCTGTTGCCGGGGGCAACACACAGCTCAGTGTAGTATATAGTGTGTTTATACCTGTTGCCGGGGGCAACACACAGCTCAGTGTAGTATATAGTGTGTTTATACCTGTTGCCGGGGGCAACACACAGCTCAGTGTAGTATATAGTGTGTTTATACCTGTTGCCGGGGGCAACACACAGCTCAGTGTAGTATATAGTGTGTTTATACCTGTTGCCGGGGGCAACACACAGCTCAGTGTAGTATATAGTGTGTTTATACCTGTTGCCGGGGGCAACACACAGCTCAGCAACACACAGCTCAGTAGTATATAGTGTGTTTATACCTGTTGCCGGGGGCAACACACAGCTCAGTGTAGTATATAGTGTGTTTATACCTGTTGCCGGGGGCAACACACAGCTCAGTGTAGTATATAGTGTGTTTATACCTGTTGCCGGGGCAACACACAGCTCAGTGTAGTATATAGTGTGTTTATACCTGTTGCCGGGGGCAACACACAGCTCAGTGTAGTATATAGTGTGTTTATACCTGTTGCCGGGGGCAACACACAGCTCAGTGTAGTATATAGTGTGTTTATACCTGTTGCCGGGGGCAGCACACAGCTCAGTGTAGTACTTGATCTTGGGTTCCGTTCCGCTGGTCCTCATGGTGGCCACGCCCCCGTTAGAGAAACTAAACGAGATCATCTGACTACTGGGGGAGGAGGGGAGGACCTGGGGGGATTATCTGACTACTGGGGGAGGGGGGAGAGAATAAAGGAGATTATCTGACTACTGGGGGAGGAGGGGAGGACCTGGGGGGGGGAGAGAATAAAGGAGATTATCTGACTACTGGGGGAGGAGGGGAGGACCTGGGGGAGAGAATAAAGGAGATTATCTGACTACTGGGGGAGGAGGGGGGACCTGGGGGAGAGAATAAAGGAGATTATCTGACTACTGGGGGAGGAGGGGAGGACCTGGGGGAGAGAATAAAGGAGATTATCTGACTACTGGGGGAGGAGGGGAGGACCTGGGGGAGGGAATAAAGGAGATTATCTGACTACTGGGGGACCTGGGGGAGAGAATAAAGGAGATTATCTGACTACTGGGGGAGGAGGGGAGGACCTGGGGGGAGAGAATAAAGGAGATTATCTGACTACTGGGGGAGGAGGGGAGGACCTGGGGGAGAGAATAAAGGAGATTATCTGACTACTGGGGGGGGGAGGACCTGGGGGAGGGGATTATCTGACTACTGGGGGAGGAGGGGGGACCTGGGGGAGAGAATAAAGGAGATTATCTGACTACTGGGGGAGGAGGGAGGACCTGGGGGAGAGAATAAAGGAGATTATCTGACTACTGGGGGAGGAGGAGAGGAGGGGGAGAGAATAAAGGAGATTATCTGACTACTGGGGGGAGGGGAGGACCTGGGGGAGAGAGGAGATTATCTGACTACTGGGGGAGGAGGAGGGGAGAGAGGAGCCAGGGGAGGAGATTATCTGACTACTGGGGGAGGAGGGGAGGACCTGGGGGAGGAATAAAGGAGATTATCTGACTACTGGGGGAGGAGACTGGGGGAGGTTTGGAGAGAGAGCCAGGGAGGTGTGGAGAGATTATCTGACTACGAGGAGAGGGGAGGACCTGGGGGAGAGGAGAGATTATCTGACTACTGGGGAGGAGGGGAGGACCTGGGGGAGAGAATAAAGATCGACTGGGGGAGGAGGGGAGGACCTGGGGGGAGAGTGGAGATTAGATACGAGGGAGGTGGGGGAGAGAGATTATCTGACTACTGGGGGAGGAGGGGAGGTGGGGGGAGAGATCTGACTACTGGGGGAGGAGGGAGGAGGGGGGTGGAGAGAGATCGAGGGAGGTAAAGAGAGAGAGAGCCAGGGAGGTGGAGAGAGAGAGCCAGGGAGGTGGAGAGAGAGACGAGAGGAGGTAGAGAGAGAGCCAGGGAGGTGTGGAGAGAGAACGAGGGAGGTGGAGAGAGCCAGGAGGTGGAGAGAGAGCCAGGGAGGTGTGGAGAGAGGGAGGTGGAGAGAGAGGGGAGATCGAGGACCTGTGTGGAGAGAGATCGAGGGAGGGAGGTAGGGGAGAGAGAGCGAGGGAGGGTAGAGAGGAGAGAGAGCCAGGGAGGTAGAGAGAGAGCGAGGGAGGTAGAGAGAGAGCGAGGGAGGTAGAGAGAGAGCGAGGGAGGTAGAGAGAGAGCGAGGGAGGTAGAGAGAGAGCGAGGGAGGTAGAGAGAGAGCGAGGGAGGTAGAGAGAGAGCGAGGGAGGTAGAGAGAGAGAGCCAGGGAGGTGTGGAGAGAGAGCGAGGGAGGTAGAGAGAGAGCGAGAGAGGTAGAGAGAGCGAGGGAGAGGGAGAGAGCCAGGGAGGTAGAGAGAGAGCCAGGGAGGTGTGGAGAGAGCCAGGGAGGTGTGGAGAGAGAGCCAGGGAGGTAGAGAGAGAGCAAGGGCGGTAGAGAGAGAGCCAGGGAGGTGTGGAGAGAGATCGAGGGAGGTGTGAAGAGAGAGCCAGGGAGGTGTGGAGAGAGATCGAAGAAGGTGTGGAGAGAGATCGAGGGAGGTGTGGAGAGAGATCGAGGGAGGTGTGGAGAGAGAACGAGGGAGGTAGAGAGAGAGCCAGGGAGGTGTGGAGAGAGAACGAGGGAGGTAGAGAGAGTCAGTGAGGTGGAGAGAGAGCCAGGGAGGTGGAGAGAGAGAGAGCGAGGGACGTAGAGAGAGAGCGAGGGAGGTAGAGAGAGAGAGCCAGGGAGGTGTGGAGAGAGAGTCAGGGAGGTAGAGAGAGAGGGCCAGGGATGTAGAGAGAGAGAGCAAGGGAGGCAGAGAGAGAGCGAGGGAGGTGTTGAGAGAGAGCGAGGGAGGTAGAGAGAGAGAGAGCGAGCGAGGGAGGTAGAGAGAGAGCAAGGGAGGCAGAGAGAGAGCGAGGGAGGTAGAGAGAGAGAGCGAGGGAGGTAGAGAGAGAGAGCGAGGAGGTGAGAGAGAGAGCGAGGGAGGTAGAGAGAGAGAGCGAGGGAGGTAGAGAGAGAGAGCGAGGGAGGTAGAGAGAGAGAGCGAGGGTGGTAGCGAGAGAGAGAGCGAGGGTGGTAGAGAGAGAGAGCGAGGGAGGTAGAGAGAGAGCGAGGGAGGTAGAGAGAGAGAGCGAGGGAGGTAGAGAGAGAGAGAGAGAGCGAGGGAGGTAGAGAGAGAGCGAGAGAGCGAGGGAGGTAGAGAGAGAGAGAGAGCGAGGGAGGTAGAGAGAGAGAGCGAGGGAGGTAGAGAGAGAGAGAGCGTGGGGGAGAGAGAGAGCGTGGGAGGTAGAGAGAGAGAGGGAGGAGGAGAGAGAGAGAGCGAGGGAGGTAGAGAGAGAGAGCGAGGGAGGTAGAGAGAGAGCGAGGGAGGTAGAGAGAGAGAGGGAGGTAGGAGGTAGAGCGAGGGAGGTAGAGAGAGAGAGGGAGGTAGAGAGAGAGAGCGAGGGAGGTAGAGAGAGAGAGAGAGGGAGGTAGAGAGAGAGAGCGAGGGTGGTAGAGAGAGAGAGCGAGGGTGGTAGAGAGAGAGAGCGAGGGTGGTAGAGAGAGAGAGCGAGGGAGGTAGAGTGTTTATCTCCTCACAGCCTTGTTGTCCGCCTGGCTGCTGTCGTATCCAGTAGTGAGGTCTCGTACAGCGGTGATGGCGACGCCTCCACACTGCCTGGGGTATGACACATCCTCCTGGTTACCGTAGTGACGCAGCCGGTCAAACATGGCCCGGATCACTGCCTGGTCGTGACAGATGAAGTAGGAGTTCTTAGTGATGTGGTACCCATACCTGGAGGGAGGAGAGGAGAGGGGGGAGGGGAGGGGGGGGGAGAGAGGAGGGGGAGAGAGAGGAGGGGGAGAGAGAGGAGAGGGGGAGAGAGAGGAGGGGAGAGAGAGAGAGAGAGAGAGGAGGGAGAGGGGGAGAGAGGAGGAGGGGGGGAGAGAGGAGGGAGAGAGAGAGAGAGAGAGAGAGAGAGAGAGAGAGGAGGAGAGAGAGGAGAGAGAGAGGGAGGAGGGGGGAGGGGGGGAGGGGGGGAGAGGAGGAGAAGAGGGGGAGAGGAGAGAGAGGGGGGAGAGAGAGGAGGGGGGAGGAGGGAGAGAGAGAGAGGGGGAGAGAGAGAGGAGGGGGGAGAGAGAGAGAGGAGGGGGAGAGAGGAGGAGAGAGAGGAGGGGGGAGTGAGGGAGAGAGAGAGAGAGAGAGAGAGAGAGAGAGAGAGGAGGGGAGAGAGAGAAGAGGGGGGGAGAGGAGGAGAGAGAGGAGGGGAGAGAGAGAGAGGGGGAGAGAGGGAGAGAGAGAGAGAGGAGGGAGAGGGGGAGAGAGGAGGGAGGGGGAGAGAGGAGGGAGAGAGAGAGAGAGGAGAGAGAGAGGAGAGAGAGAGGAGGAGAGGGGGAGAGGGGGGAGGGGGAGGAGGGGGAGAGAGGAGGAGAGGGGGAGAGGGGAGAGAGAGAGAGGGGGAGAGAGAGAGAGGGGGGTGAGAGGAGAGAGAGAGAGAGAAGGAGAGAGAGAGGGGGGAGAGAGAGAGAGGAGGGGGAGAGGAGGAGAAAAGGGGGAGAGGAGGAGAGAGAGGAGGGGGGGGGTGAGGGAGAGAGAGAGAGGAGGGGAGAGAGAAGAAGAGGGGGGAGAGGAGGAGAGAGATGAGAGGAGAGAGAGGAGGGGGAGAGAGGGGAGAGAGAGAGAGAGAGAGAGAGAGAGAGAGGGGAGAGGAGAGAAGAGGGGGAGAGGAGGAGAGAGAGGAGGGGGAGGAGAGAGGAAGGGGGAGACAAGAGGGGGGAGAGGAGGGGGGAGTGAGGGAGAGAGAGAGAGGAGAGAGAGAGAGGAGGAGAGAGAGGAGGGAGAGAGAGAGAGAGGAGGAGATAGAGAAGGAGAGAGAGGATGGGGAGAGAGGAGAGGAGGGGGGAGAGAGGAGAAAAGGGGGAGAGGAGGAGAGAGAGAGGGGGGTGAGGGAGAGAGAGAGAGAGAGGAGGGGGAGAGAGAAGAAGAGGGGGAGAGGAGGAGAGAGATGAGGGGAGAGAGAGGAGGGGGGAGAGGGAGGGGGAGAGAGAGAGAGAGAGAGAGAGAGAGAGGAGGGGAGAGAGAGAGGAGAGGGGGGGGGAGGGGGGAGGAGAGAGAGGGAGGGGGGAGAGAGGAGAGGAAGGGGGAGAGAAGGGGGGGGGGGGGAGTGAGGGAGAGAGAGAGAGGAGGAGAGAGAGGAGGAGAGAGAGAGAGGGGGGAGAGAGGAGGAGATAGAGAAGGAGAGAGAGGATGGGGAGAGGAGGGGGAGAGAGGAGAAAAGGGGGGGGAGAAGAGGAGAGGAGGGGGAGGAGGGAGAGAGAGAGAGAGAGGAGGGGAGAGAGGAGAAGAGGGGGAGAGGAGAGGGGGAGAGAGGAGGGGAGGAGAGAGAGGGGGAGAGGGAGAGAGAGAGAGAGAGAGAGGAGAGAGAGAGGAGGGGGAGAGAGGAGAGGGGGGGAGAGGGGAGGGGGAGGGGAGGGGAGGAGGGAGGGGGGAGGAGGGAGAGAGAGAGGGGGAGAGAGAGGAGGGGGAGGAGGAGAGAGGAGGAGAGAGAGGGGGAGAGAGAGAGAGGAGGGGGAGATGGGGATGGGGGAGAGGAGGGGGAGAGAGGAGAGGAGGGGGGAGAGAGGAGAGGAGGGGGAGAGAGGAGAAGAGGGGGAGAGAGGAGAAGAGGGGGGAGAGAGGAGAGGAGGGGGGAGAGGAGGAGAGAGGGTGTAAGGCACGTTGGGCTCTGGAAAATACACTATTTCTATACATACATATACACATAACGGTCTGGTGAGGTGTGTTGTTGTGACAGTGTGTGTGTGTGTGCGTGTGTGTGTGTGTGTGTGTGTGTGTGTGTGTGACCCACTCCTCGTAGACAGCAGTGAGTTGTTGTGACAGTGTGATGTTCTTCGCGGCCAGGTATGATGTCATCTCCCCAGCGATGGCTGCCGCACTGACCCCATCTTTATCCAGCACGGCAGACCCACACATGTACCCTGCAACACAACGAGGGGCGAGAGGAGGGGCACAGGAAGTCATGTCAACCCCACTAAACCGGCGTCTGGCTGGTCTAGTGGTGGAGGACAGGAAGTAATTTAAACCCCACTAAACCATCGTCTGGCTGGTCTAGTGGTGGAGGACACAGGAAGTCATTTAAACCCCACTAAACCATCCCCTGGCTGGTCTAGTGGTGGAGGACACAGGAAGTCATTTAAACCCCACTAAACCATCGTCTGGCTGGTCTAGTGGAGGACACAGGAAGTCATTTAAACCCCACTAAACCATCGTCTGGCTGGTCTAGTGGAGGACACAGGAAGTCATTTAAACCCCACTAAACCATCGTCTGGCTGGTCTAGTGGTGGAGGACACAGGAAGTCATTTAAACCCCACTAAACCATCCCCTGGCTGGTCTAGTGGTGGAGGACACAGGAAGTCATTTAAACCCCACTAAACCATCCCCTGGCTGGTCTAGTGGTGGAGGACTGGATAGGAGAGTCTGTTAAATGACTCCCAAGTGGGTCTGGCTCCCCAATAGGAGGGGGGGGTCTGGCTCCCCAATAGGGGGGGGTCTGGCTCCCCAATAGGGGGGGGTCTGGCTCCCCAATAGGGGGTCTGGCTCCCCAATAGGGGGTCTGGCTCCCCAATAGGGGGGGTCTGGCTCCCCAATAGGGGGGGGTCTGGCTCCCCAGGGGGGGGGGTCTGGCTCCCCAATAGGGGGGGGGTCTGGCTCCCCAATAGGGGGGTCTGGCTCCCCAATAGGGGGGTCTGGCTCCCCAATAGAGGGGGTCTGGCTCCCCAATAGGGGGGGTCTGGCTCCCCAATAGGGAGGGGGGGTCTGGCTCCCCAATAGGAGGGGGTCTGGCTCCCCAATAGGAGGGGGTCTGGCTCCCCAATAGGAGGGGGTCTGGCTCCCCACTGGGGGGGGGTCTGGCTGGGGGTCTGGCTCCCCAATAGGGGGGGGTCTGGCTCCCCAATAGGGGGAGGTCTGGCTCCCCAATAGGGGGGGGATCTGGCTCCCCAATAGGGGGGGTCTGGCTCCCCAATAGGGGGGGTCTGGCTCCCCAAGGGGGGGGTCTGGCTCCCCAATAGGGGGTCTGGCTCCCCAATAGGGGGGTCTGGCTCCCCAATAGGGGGGGGGTCTGGCTCCCCAATAGTGGGGGGTCTGGCTCCCCAATAGGGGGGGGTCTGGCTCCCCAATAGGGGGGGGGGGGTCTGGCTCCCCAATAGGGGGGGGTCCGACTGATTTCCTTCAATGACCTTGAAATTGTTGAGTTTCTATTTTTGTTCAGTATACCTCAATTACTGGGTACAGCTTGTGTGTGTGTGTGTGTGTGTGTGTGTGTGTGTGTGTGTGTGTGTGTGTGTGTGTGTGTGTAGTGTGTGTGTAGTGTGTGTAGTGTGTGTAGTGTGTGTAGTGTGTGTAGTGTGTGTGTAGTGTGTGTAGTGTGTGTAGTGTGTGTGTAGTGTGTGTAGTGTGTGTAGTGTGTGTGTAGTGTGTGTAGTGTGTGTGTAGTGTGTGTGTAGTGTGTGTGTAGTGTGTAGTGTGTGTAGTGTGTGTAGTGTGTGTAGTGTGTGTAGTGTACCTATAGCCTCCTCGAAGGCGAACAGAACCATCTTGTTCTGGTCCAGCAGCTCTCTGGCCCTGTTGCCCATCCACTTGAACCCAGTCAGAGTTTCCTGTCCACACAGGATGTGATGTCATAGTCAGGAAGTGACATCATTCAAACTTTAATTTTTATTCATTCATAAAAGGATGTAAGGAGAGGAGAGGGGGTGGGAAGGTGAGATTGAGATTTGGATACAAAATCAATTTGAATATTGACATGAGGTTTGTTCATTGAATGCTAGAGCGTTGAGAATAAGTGTGTGATGGTAAATTAAAAGTGTGTGTGTGTGTGTGTGTGTGTGTGTGTGTGTGTGTGTGTGTGTGTGTGTGTGTGTGTGTGTTTTACCTCGAAGTGGAAGCCCTCCTTGAGAGCGATGGCTCGTAGAATCTTAGAGGAGACGGTGGAGGCCAACATGTAGACTGACTTGACGGTAGACTGGTCTGGGTTGGTCTGTTTCCAACACTGATACACCCACCAACCCAGCAACGCCCCCAACTCATTACCACTGAACACACGCCACTGACCACTACACACACACACACACACACACACACACACACACACACACACACACACACACACACACACACACACACACACACACACACACACACACACACACACACACACACACACACACACACACACACAGAGAGAGAGAGATAGAGACACCTTATACACCCATCAGCCCCCCCAACACATTACCCATGATCCCTACAGGCCTCCTCCCCCTTCTGTTGCTCAGCAACGCCCCCCAACACATTACCCATGATCCCTACAGGCCCCTTCTGTTCCTCAGCAACGCCCCCAACACATTACCCATGATCCCTACAGGCCTCCTCCCCCTTCTGTTCCTCAGCAACGCCCCCAACACATTACCCATGATCCCTACAGGTCTCCTACCCTTTCTGTTGCTCAGCAACGGCCAGGCGGTCAGCGTCCGGGTCGTTGGCCAGAACTACAGTAGCTCCCTCCCTCTCCGCCAGGGCAAACGACAGGGTCTGTAGGACGGACACACACACACACACACACACACACACACACACACACACACACACACACACACACACACACACACACACACACACACACACACACACACACCACACACACACCACACACACACACACACACACACACACACACACACACACACACACACACACAGTTGATATGACTGACTAGGACCCCCCCCCTCCCCTCCTCAGGGTTGATATGACTGACCAGGACCCCCCCCCCCTCCCCTCCTCAGGGTTGATATGACTGACCAGGACCCTCCCCTCCCCCTCCCCTCCTCAGGGTTGATATGACTGACCAGGACCCCCTCCCCCCTCAGGGTTGATATGACTGACCAGGACCCCCCCCTCCTCAGGGTTGATATGACTGACCAGGACCCCCCCCCCCCCTCCCCTCCTCAGGGTTGATATGACTGACCAGGACCCCCCCCCTCCCCTCCTCAGGGTTGATATGACTGACCAGGACCCCCCCCTCAGGGTTGATATGACTGACCAGGACCCCCCCCCCCCCCTCCTCAGGGTTGATATGACTGACCAGGACCCCCCCCCCCCCCTCCTCAGGGTTGATATGACTGACCAGGACCCCCCCCCCTCCCCTCCCCTCCTCAGGGTTGATATGACTGACCAGGACCCCCTCCCCCTCCCCTCCCTCAGGGTTGATATGACTGACCAGGACCCCCCCCCCCTCCTCAGGGTTGATATGACTGACCAGGACCCCCCCCCCCCCTCAGGGTTGATATGACTGACCAGGACCCCCCCCCCTCCCCTCCTCAGGGTTGATATGACTGACCAGGACCCCCCCCCCCCCTCCTCAGGGTTGATATGACTGACCCAGGAACCCCAGGGTTGATATGACTGACCAGGACCCCCCCCCTCCCCTCAGGGTTGATATGACTGACCAGGACCCCCCCCACCCCTCCTCAGGGTTGATATGACTGACCAGGACCCCCCCCCCCCCCTCCCCTCCTCAGGGTTGATATGACTGACCAGGACCCCCCCCCCCTCAGGGTTGATATGACTGACCAGGACCCCCCCCCCCCCCCTCCTGACCAGGACCCCCTCCCCTCCTGAGGGTTGATATGACTGACCAGGACCCCCCCCCCCCCCTCCTCAGGGTTGATATGACTGACCAGGACCCCCTCCCCCCTCCCCTCCTCAGGGTTGATATGACTGACCAGGACCCCCCCCCCCCTGACCAGGCCCCCCCTCCTCAGGGTTGATATGACTGACCAGGACCCCCCCCTCCCCCTCCCCTCCTCAGGGTTGATATGACTGACCAGGACCCCCCCCCCTCCCCTCCTCAGGGTTGATATGACTGACCAGGACCCCCCCCCTCCCCTCCTCAGGGTTGATATGACTGACCAGGACCCCCCCCCCTCCCCTCCTCAGGGTTGATATGACTGACCAGGACCCCCCCTCCCCTCCCCCCTCAGGGTTGATATGACTGACCAGGACCCCCTCCCCTCCCCTCCTCAGGGTTGATATGACTGACCAGGACCCCCCCCCCTCCTCAGGGTTGATATGACTGACCAGGACCCCCCCCCCCCTCCTCAGGGTTGATATGACTGACCAGGACCCCCCCCCCCTCCCCTCCTCAGGGTTGATATGACTGACCAGGACCCCCCCCCCCTCCTCAGGGTTGATATGACTGACCAGGACCCCCCCCCCTCCTCCTCAGGGTTGATATGACTGACCAGGACCCCCCCCCCTCCCCTCCCCTCCTCAGGGTTGATATGACTGACCAGGACCCCCCCCCCCCCCTCCCCTCCTCAGGGTTGATATGACTGACCAGGACCCCCCCCCCTCCCCTCCTCAGGGTTGATATGACTGACCAGGACCCCCCCCCTCCTCAGGGTTGATATGACTGACCAGGACCCCCCCCCCTCCCCTCCTCAGGGTTGATATGACTGACCAGGACCCCCCCCCCTCAGGGTTGATATGACTGACCAGGACCCCCCTCCCCCCCTCCTCAGGGTTGATATGACTGACCAGGACCCCCTTCCCCCTCCTCAGGGTTGATATTTGACGGTGGGGAACTGACCAGGGTCAGGGTCTTTGACTGACCAGGCTCCTCTCCCCTCCTACGGGGGTTGATATGGTCAAAGGCCTTGAAAGCTGATTGACTGACCAGGACGTGTCCCTCCCTCCACGGAGGTGTATGACTGACCAGGATCTTCACCTCTGAACTCTTGTTGATGTCCCAGGGTTAGAGGGGAGATGGGGGTTAGGAGGGGAGTCGGGTGTTAGAGGGGTGATAGATGGGAGACGGGGGTTAGAGGGGAGACAGGGGTTAGGGGATAGAGGGGATATACTGAGGGGACGGGTTTGTTACCAGGACCCCCCCCCTCCCGGGGGTTAGAGGGGATGACTGACCAGGACCCCCCTCCCCTCCTCAGGGTTGATAGGGTTGTTAGAGGTTGGAGACAGGGGATAGAGGGGGAGAGGGGATCCCCCGGGGTTAGAGGGTTGACGGGGACCAGGACCCCCTTCCCCTCCGGGGATAGAGGGGACTGAGGGGGACCCCCTCCCCTCCTCCTCAGGGTTGAGACTGGTTAGAGGGGAGACAGGGTTGAGGGGAGACGACCCCCTCCCCCTCCCTCCTCAGGGTTGATATGACTGGGGTTGATATGACTGACTGGAGAGACAGGGTTTAGAGGGGAGACGGGGATCCCCCTCCCCTCCTCAGGGTTGATACGGGGATGAGGGGAGACGGGTTGATAGACTGGGGAGACAGGGGATAGAGGGGGACGGGGGTCCCCAGAGGGGAGACGGGGGATAGAGGAGACAGGGTTGGGTTAGAGGGGAGACGGGGTTAGAGGGGAGACGGGGTTAGAGGGGGTAGAGGGGAGACGGGGATAGAGGGGAGACAGGGGATAGAGGGGAGACGGGTTTAGGGGGGAGACAGGGGTTAGAGGGGAGACAGGGGTTAGAGGGGAGACGGGGTTAGAGGGGAGACAGGGGGGATAGAGGGGAGACGGGGTTAGACTGGGGACCCGGGGTTAGAGGGGAGACGGGGTTAGAGGGGAGACGGGGGGATAGAGGGGAGACAGGGGATAGAGGGGAGACCTGATATGAGGGGAGACGGGTTTCAGGGGGAGAGACCGGGGTTAGAGGGGAGACGGGGTTATGACTGACCAGGACCCCCCTCCCCTCCTCAGGGGGGAGACGGGGTTAGAGGGGATGACTGACCAGGACCCCCCCCTCCCCCCTCAGGGGATATGACAGTGGTTAGGACGGGTTTAGAGGGGAGACGGGGTTCCTCAGGGTTGGGATGGGGGATAGAGGGGAGACGGGGGGAGGGGATAGACTGGGGGAGAGGGGTTAGAGGGGATTGAGAGGGGAGACGGGGGTTCAGGGTTGATATGGTTCCCCCCTCCCCCCTCCTCTTGATATGGGTTAGAGGGGTTAGACCCCCCCTCCCCTCCTCAGGGTTGATATGACTGACCAGGGGTTAGGGGGAGACAGGGGGTTAGTTAGACTGGGAGATGGGGGTTAGAGGGGAGACTGGGGTCCCCAGGGTTGAGGGGAGACAGGACCCCTGACCAGACCCCCTCCCCTCCTCAGGGGTTAGAGGGGTTCCTCAGGGTTGAATGGGGAGATGGGGGTTATGACTGGGGAGACGGGGGTTAGACTGGGGAGACGGGGATAGGGGGAGACGGGGGGATGGAGGGGAGACGGGGGATAGAGGGGAGACGAAGGTTAGTTGAGACGGGGTTAGAGGGGAGACGGGGATAGAGGGGAGACTTGTTGGGGATAGAGGGGAGACGGGGTTAGAGGGGAGACGGGGATAGAGGGGAGACGGGGTTAGAGGGGAGACGGGGAGAGGGGTTAGAGGGGAGACGGGGTTAGAGGGGAGACAGGGGGATAGAGGGGAGAGGGGGGATAGAGGGGAGACGGGGGGATAGAGGGGAGACGGGGATAGAGGGGAGATGGGGGTTAGAGGGGGAGACGGGGGATAGAGGGGTTAGAGGGGAGTTAGAGGGGAGACGGGGTTAGAGGGGAGAGGGGTTAGAGGGGAGATGGGGTTAGAGGGGAGACGGGGTTAGAGGGGAGACGGGGTTAGAGGGGAGACGGGGGGGTTAGAGGGGAGACGGGGGTTAGAGGGGAGACGGGGGATAGAGGGGAGACGGGGGGATAGAGGGGGGTTAGAGGGGAGAGGGGAGGGGAGACGGGGGTTAGAGGGGAGACGGGGGTTAGAGGGGAGACGGGGGATAGAGGGGAGACGGGGGTTAGAGGGGAGACGGGGGATAGAGGGGAGACGGGGTTAGAGGGGAGACGGGGGTTAGAGAGGGGAGGGTTAGAGGGGAGACGGGGGATAGAGGGGAGACGGGGGATAGAGGGGAGATGGGGTTAGAGGGGAGACGGGGGTTAGGGGGAGACGGGTTAGAGGGGAGACGGGGGATAGAGGGGGGAGATGGGGTTAGAGGGGAGACGGGGGATAGAGGGGAGACGGGGTTAGAGGGGAGATGGGGGTTAGAGGGGAGACGGGGGGAGAGGGGAGATGGGGGTTAGAGGGGAGACGGGGTTAGAGGGGAGACGGGGATAGAGGGGAGATGGGGGATAGAGGGGAGACGGGGGATAGAGGGGAGACGGGGGGATAGAGGGGAGACGGGGATAGAGGGGGATAGAGGGGAGATAGGGGGGAGGGGGGTTAGAGGGGAGACGGGGGTTAGAGGGGAGATGGGGGTTAGAGGGGAGACGGGGATAGAGGGGAGATGGGGTTAGAGGGGAGACGGGGATAGAGGGGAGATGGGGGTTAGAGGGGAGACGGGGGATAGAGGGGGACGGGGGAGGGGAGATGGGGGTTAGAGGGGAGACGGGGGATAGAGGGGAGACGGGGGTTAGAGGGGGACGGGGTTAGAGGGGAGACGGGGGGGGGGATAGAGGGGTTAGAGGGGAGACGGGGGTTAGAGGGGTTAGAGGGGAGACAGGGGTTAGGGGGAGACAGGGGTTAGGGGGAGACAGGGGTCAGAGGGGAGACGGGGTTTAGAGGGGTTAGAGGGGAGACGGGGTTACGGTGTGTGTGTGTTACCTGAGGTGTGTGTGTGTGTGTTACCTGTGGTGTGTGTGTGTGTTACCTGTGGTGTGTGTGTGTGTTACCTGAGGTGTGTGTGTGTGTGTTACATGTGGTGTGTGTGTGTTACCTGTGGTGTGTGTGTGTTACCTGTGGTGTGTGTGTGTTACCTGAGGTGTGTGTGTGTTTTACCTGTGGTGTGTGTGTGTTTTACCTGTGGTGTGTGTGTGTTTTACCTGTGGTGTGTGTGTGTGTTACCTGAGGTGTGTGTGTGTTACCTGTGGTGTGTGTGTGTTACCTGAGGTGTGTGTGTTACCTGAGGTGTGTGTTACCTGAGGTGTGTGTGTGTTTTACATGTGGTGTGTGTGTGTTACCTGTGGTGTGTGTGTTACCTGTGGTGTGTGTGTGTGTTACCTGTGGTGTGTGTGTGTTTTACCTGTGGTGTGTGTGTGTTACCTGGTGGTGTGTGTTTTACCTGTGTGTGTGTGTGTTACCTGAGGTGTGTGTGTTACCTGAGGTGTGTGTTTGTTACCTGAGGTGTGTGTGTTACCTGAGGTGTGTGTGTTACCCGAGGTGTGTGTTACCTGAGGTGTGTGTTACCTGAGGTGTGTGTTACCTGTGGTGTGTGTTTGTTACCTGAGGTGTGTGTGTTACCTGAGGTGTGTGTGTTACCTGAGGTGTGTGTTACCTGAGGTGTGTGTTACCTGTGGTGTGTGTGTTACCTGAGGTGTGTGTGTTACCTGAGGTGTGTGTTACCTGAGGTGTGTGTTACCTGAGGTGTGTGTGTTACCTGAGGTGTGTGTGTGTTACCTGAGGTGTGTGTGTGTGTGTGTGTTACCTGAGGTGTGTGTGTGTGTGTGTGTGTTACCTGAGGTGTGTGTGTTACCTGAGGTGTGTGTGTTACCTGTGGTGTGTGTGTTACCTGTGGTGTGTGTGTTACCTGAGGTGTGTGTGTGTGTGTGTTACCTGAGGTGTGTGTGTGTGTGTGTGTGTGTTACCTGTGGTGTGTGTGTGTGTGTGTTACCTGAGGTGTGTGTGTTACCTGAGTGTGTGTGTGTGTGTTACCTGAGGTGTGTGTGTGTGTGTGTTACCTGAGGTGTGTGTGTTACCTGAGGTGTGTGTGTTACCTGAGGTGTGTGTGTTACCTGAGGTGTGTGTGTTACCTGAGGTGTGTGTGTTACCTGAGGTGTGTGTTACCTGTGGTGACAGTGCTGTTGGACGGTCCTGAAGTATTCTGTGTGAATGTCTTGGAACGGGTCCTTCAGCAGAGGGCTGTGAGAGAGAGAGGTTATGTCCCAGGACTCAGGCCAGGGCTCCAGGTTAGCCTCGATGGCTACAGAGATGCCCTTATCATGGGGCGGCACGATCTGGGCACCGTTCTCCCAATACACCTGAGAGAGGGAGGGGGAGATGGGGGGGAGGGGGGGGGGAGGGGGGGAGACGGGGAGGGGGAGACGGGGGGAGACGGGGAGGGGGGGAGAGAGAGGAGAGAGAGGGGAGAGAGAGAGAGGAGAGATGAGAGAGGGGAGAGGGGAGAGAGAGAGAGAGAGAGAGAGAGAGAGGGAGAGGGGGAGAGGAGAGGGAGAGAGAGGGAGAGAGAGAGGGGAGACACAGGGATGAGACGGGGAGGGGGAGAGATGAGACAGAGAGAGAGAGGGAGAGATGAGACAGAGGGAGGGGGGAGAGAGAGAGGGAGGGGGAGAGAGAGAGGGAGAGACAGAGAGAGAGAGAGAGACAGAGAGAGAGAGAGAGAGAGAGAGAGACAGAGAGAGAGAGAGAGAGAGAGAGAGAGAGAGAGAGAGAGAGAGAGAGAGAGAGAGAGAGAGAGGAGAGAGAGGAGAGAGAGAGAGAGAGAGAGAGAGAGAGAGAGAGAGAGAGAGACAGAGAGAGACTGGTCTAAGAGAGAGAGAGCTCAACAGAGACAGACCAATAGACTGAGAGAGAGAGAGAGAGAGATCAATAAGAGAGAATGACCTTGAGAGTTGAGAGGGTTGAGGAGGCGGGGGAGAGACAGGAGAGAGAGAGAGAGAGAGAGAGAGAGAGAGAGAGAGAGAGAGGAGAGAGAGAGAGACAGAGAGAGAGAGAGAGAGAGAGAGAGAGAGAGAGGGGGAGAGGAGACAGAGACAGAGAGAGAGAGAGAGAGAGAGACAGAGAGAGAGAGAGAGGGGGAGAGAGAGAGACAGAGGAGGGAGGGGGAGAGACTACTTTACACTGGTCTAATACACCTAGAAACTGCTCAACAGAAACAGACCAATACACCTGAGACAGGGACCTAATCAATCAATAACATTATCAATAAGGTAATGAATGTTACCTTGTAACCGTTGTCCTGTTTGGGGTTGTGGGGTTGGTTACCATGACGCCAGCACACAGACCCAGATGAGACACAGCGAAGGGCTGAGAGAGGGACACACACACACACACACACACACACACACACACACACACACACACACACACACACACACACACACACACACACACACACACACACACACACACACACACACACACACACACACACACACACACACACACACACAGTTGGTATGATTCCAGGTTATTAATGTATGGAGAGGACTATGAACCAAAAGGAGTCACTGGGAATCATACGTGTGTATGATCGAGGAACAGCCCACTAGCCTGTCATGTGTGTCATACGTGTGTATGAGTTCCTGAGTATCATGGGGTTGGTTACCCTTGGTTACTGAGTATCATGGAGTTGGTTACCCTTGGTTACTGAGTATCATGGAGTTGGTTACCCTTGGTTACTGAGTATCATGGGGGGTTACCCTTGGTTACTGAGTATCATGGGGTTGGTTACCCTTGGTTACTGAGTATCATGGGGTTGGTTACTGAGTATCATGGAGTTGGTTACCCTTGGTTACTGAGTATCATGGGGTTGGTTACTGAGTATCATGGGGTTGGTTACCCTTGGTTACTGAGTATCATGGGGTTGGTTACCCATGGTTACTGAGTATCATGGAGTTGGTTACTGAGTATCATGGGGTTGGTTACTGAGTATCATGGGGTTGGTTACCCTTGGTTACTGAGTATCATGGGGTTGGTTACCCTTGGTTACTGAGTATCATGGGGTTGGTTACCCTTGGTTACTGAGTATCATGGGGTTGGTTACTGAGTATCATGGAGTTGGTTACCCTTGGTTACTGAGTATCATGGGGTTGGTTACTGAGTATCATGGGGTTGGTTACTGAGTATCATGGGGTTGGTTACTGAGTATCATGGGGTTGGTTACTGAGTATCATGGGGTTGGTTACCCTTGGTTACTGAGTATCATGGGGTTGGTTACTGAGTATCATGGGGTTGGTTACCCTTGGTTACTGAGTATCATGGGGTTGGTTACTGAGTATCATGGGGTTGGTTACCCTTGGTTACTGAGTATCATGGGGTTGGTTACTGAGTATCATGGAGTTGGTTACTGAGTATTTGGTTACTGAGTATCATGGTTACTGAGTATCATGGGGTTGGTTACCCTTGGTT
>NW_025747177.1:35000-66449 GCF_021184085.1 Oncorhynchus gorbuscha
CGTAATTGGGGGCCAGTTGCTCCAGCTATACTACTGTACGGGCGCAAGTACATGGCTAATGAGTCATTAAGAGGCCATCTACGCAAAACATGAAGATTTTACACTATTGTGGAGAGATGTACTGTTAGGATTCTTTACATACAATAGAAAATAAACGGAATCATTTTTATGTCATTAATTTCATTATTCTTTTGGCCAAATTTCATATACACAAATGTAAATTTACAAACAGAAAACCACATTTTCGTACCCTACAAAAAGAAATGGAACTGTATTTTAAGACGGTTAAATGCTCTACTAACAAAAAAAAGCTGTTAGAATTGTAAGTATATGCATGTCCCTTAAGGTCCTTGTGTAATTGTAATGTGATATTGTACCCCCTGGCCCCGCCCCCAGCCCCGCCCCATAGCCCCGCCCCTAGCTCGATTGTCTATTGTTTGTAATCTATGTATGCTTGTGTTCCCTCATGTGCTTTATGTATTGATTTGATATTAATTTAAAAAATAAAATAAAAAATAAAAATGTCGTAAAATACAATGTAGCTGACACGAGTTGATAAATCCTTGTTCTTGAACGTTGTAAACACCCGTCTTTAAATCATGGTCCCCTAGCTGGTCCTCCCTGGAAATGTCCTACTTTGTCTTCAAACTACTGTCGTTGGCTGGCTATTGTTTCATAAATAAATAACTTGACTGTCAATCAATGTATCTGAAGTTGGAAAAGGGAGGGGGGTGATGTACATAGCTAGAGAAACCATGGTTAACTGTCTAGTTAGTGTTTTCCAGAGAGATCTACAGTAGTGAGTTGCATCATGTTTTAGTAGACATGATAACGTTTGGTCTACAGTATCCACCCCGAATTATTTTATTTTTTAGCTGTGTACTATAACAATTAAAGTTAGTTAGGGAACTTGGGCCCCCAAAAAAATCAGGAAGTTAAGAAACGTTTGAGTTGTTTTGAAGTAAACGAGCTATAATTGTTTATAACTTGACAACTTACCTTGTCAAACTGCAGCCACTGATTAATGGCTTGGTCCAATTTACTGTCACCAGTCGAGGATAAAACATTCTCCATATTGTTCCTTTTCAGCACCAAAACTTATATTTTTATGACTGTTGAGTTGTACTTACGCATTAATAAGAGAAAAATATCTCGATTTTAAAAAAGAAAATCAATGTGAGTTCCCAGGTTCACTTCCGTGTTCAGTGTAAACGGACAAAAACGAGAGACGGAGGCGGTTGATTAAAACGAACTCTAATTGGTCAATGGACTGGACGGGGCTTGCACTTCCGCTTGCGTCACACGTTTTTTTCCTGACGTATGGAGAGAAAAAGTAACGTCAACCTCTCTGCTTTTTAAAATGTTTAAAAAAAAATAGACTTTGTTTTTTTAATCGAGTCTCTGAAACGGCTAAATAATAAGAAACGCTTGTCTAAAGTCAAATATTATAACGAATTATTTTCTGAATTAGGTGTCATTGTCTCATTCTCTATATTCTGTCATAATTAATTCCTGTTTTTATGTCTGTCTGTTATATTTTAAACTTAACCACACTACTGACCTTATGCCTAACCTTAAATTAAGAGCAAAAAGGAAAGTTTTCATGAATTTCAATAAATCCAATTCCCTACTCTGCGGCTGTGGTAACTAGTGGAAACCCGTTTTTTGGTCACGCTTCCCAAGAAATGCTGGCGACCACGACAGAGGTCAAAGTTCAGTTGGCTTGGGGGTGTGGTTTGATGTGGGTGTTTCTTGGCTGTGTTTTTACCACAACCATCTGTCAGAGCCTTGTGCTGTGGAGGGTCAGTATAGTGGAGGGTCAGTATAGTGGAGGGTCAGTATAGTGGAGGGTCAGTATAGTGGGGGTCAGTATAGTGGAGGGTCAGTATAGTGGGGGTCAGTATAGTGGAGGGTCAGTATAGTGGAGGGTCAGTAGGGTCAGTATAGTGGAGGGTCAGTATAGTGGAGGGTCAGTATAGTGGAGGGTCAGTATAGTGGAGGGTCAGTATAGTGGAGGGTCAGTATAGTGGAGGGTCAGTATAGTGGAGGGTCAGTATAGTGGAGGGTCAGTATAGTGGAGGGTCAGTATAGTGGAGGGTCAGTATAGTGGAGGGTCAGTATAGTGGAGGGTCAGTATAGTGGAGGGTCAGTATAGTGGAGGGTCAGTATAGTGGAGGGTCAGTATAGTGGAGGGTCAGTATAGTGGAGGGTCAGTATAGTGGAGGGTCAGTATAGTGGAGGGTCAGTATAGTGGAGGGGAGGGTCAGTATAGTGGAGGGTCAGTAGTGGAGGGTAGTGGAGGGTCAGTATAGTGGAGGGTCAGTATAGTGGAGGGTCAGTATAGTGGAGGGTCAGTATAGTGGAGGGTCAGTATAGTGGAGGGTCAGTATAGTGGAGGGTCAGTATAGTGGAGGGTCAGTATAGTGGAGGGTCAGTATAGTGGAGGGTCAGTATAGTGGAGGGTCAGTATAGTGGAGGGTCAGTATAGTGGTCAGTATAGTGGAGGGTCAGTATAGTGGAGGGTCAGTATAGTGGAGGGTCAGTATAGTGGAGGGTCAGTATAGTGGAGGGTCAGTATAGTGGAGGGTCAGTATAGTGGAGGGTCAGTATAGTGGAGGGTCAGTATAGTGGAGGGTCAGTAGTGGAGGGTCAGTATAGTGGAGGGTCAGTATAGTGGAGGGTCAGTATAGTGGAGGGTCAGTATAGTGGAGGGTCAGTATAGTGGAGGGTCAGTATAGTGGAGGGTCAGTATAGTGGAGGGTCAGTATAGTGGAGGGTCAGTATAGTGGAGGGTCAGTATAGTGGAGGGTCAGTATAGTGGAGGGTCAGTATAGTGGAGGGTCAGTATAGTGGAGGGTCAGTATAGTAGGGTCAGTATAGTGGAGGGTCAGTATAGTGGAGGGTCAGTATAGGGTCAGGGGTCAGTATAGTGGAGGGTCAGTATAGTGGAGGGTCAGTATAGTGGAGGGTCAGTATAGTGGAGGGTCAGTATAGTGGTCAGGGTCAGTATAGTGGAGGGTCAGTATAGTGGAGGGTCAGTATAGTGGAGGGTCAGTATAGTGGAGGGTAGTATAGTGGAGGGTCAGTATAGTGGAGGGTCAGAGTGGAGGGGTATAGTGGAGGGTCAGTATAGTGGAGGGTCAGGAGGGTCAGTATAGTGGAGGGTCAGTATAGTGGAGGGTGGAGTGGGGGTCAGTATAGTGGAGGGTCAGTATAGTGGAGGGTCAGTATAGTGGAGGGTCAGTATAGTGGAGGGTCAGTATAGTGGAGGGTCAGTATAGTGGAGGGTAGTATAGTGGAGGGTCAGTATAGTGGAGGGTCAGTATAGTGGAGTGGAGGGTCAGTATAGTGGGGGTCAGTATAGTGGAGGGTCAGTATAGTGGAGGGTCAGTATAGTGGAGGGTCAGTATAGTGGAGGGTCAGTATAGTGGAGGGGTATAGTGGAGGGTCAGTATAGTGGAGGGTCAGTATAGTGGAGGGTCAGTATAGTGGAGGGTCAGTATAGTGGAGGGTCAGTATAGTGGAGGGTCAGTATAGTGGAGGGTCAGTATAGTGGAGGGTCAGTATAGTGGAGGGTCAGTATAGTGGAGGGTCAGTATAGTGGAGGGTCAGTATAGTGGAGGGTCAGTATAGTGGAGGGTCAGTATAGTGGAGGGTCAGTATAGTGGAGGGTCAGTATAGTGGAGGGTCAGTATAGTGGAGGGTCAGTATAGTGGAGGGTCAGTATAGTGGAGGGTCAGTATAGTGGAGGGTCAGTATAGTGGAGGGTCAGTATAGTGGAGGGTCAGTATAGTGGAGGGTCAGTATAGTGGAGGGTCAGTATAGTGGAGGGGAGTGGGGTCAGTATAGTGGAGGGTCAGTATAGTGGAGGGTCAGTATAGTGGAGGGTCAGTATAGTGGAGGGTCAGTATAGTGGAGGGTCAGTATAGTGGGGGTCAGTATAGTGGAGGGTCAGTATAGTGGAGGGTCAGTATAGTGGGAGGGTCAGTATAGTGGAGGGTCAGTAGTAGGGTGGAGGGTCAGTATAGTGGAGGGTCAGTATAGTGGAGGGTCAGTATAGTGGAGGGTCAGTATAGTGGAGGGTCAGTATAGTGGAGTGGAGGGTCAGTATAGTGGAGGGTCAGTATAGTGGAGGGTCAGTATAGTGGAGGGTCAGTATAGTGGAGGGTCAGTATAGTGGAGGGTCAGTATAGTGGAGGGTCAGTATAGTGGAGGGTCAGTATAGTGGAGGGTCAGTATAGTGGAGGGTCAGTATAGTGGAGGGTCAGTATAGTGGAGGGTCAGTATAGTGGAGGGTCAGTATAGTGGAGGGTCAGTATAGTGGAGGGTCAGTATAGTGGAGGGTCAGTATAGTGGAGGGTCAGTATAGTGGAGGGTCAGTATAGTGGAGGGTCAGTATAGTGGAGGGTCAGTATAGTGGAGGGTCAGTATAGTGGAGGGGAGTGGAGGGTCAGTATAGTGGAGGGTCAGAGTGGAGGGTCAGTATAGTGGAGGGTCAGTATAGTGGAGGGTCAGTATAGTGGAGGGTCAGTATAGTGGAGGGTCAGTATAGTGGAGGGTCAGTATAGTGGAGGGTCAGTATAGTGGAGGGTCAGTATAGTGGAGGGTCAGTATAGTGGAGGGTCAGTATAGTGGAGGGTCAGTATAGTGGAGGGTCAGTATAGTGGAGGGTCAGTATAGTGGAGGGTCAGTATAGTGGAGGGTCAGTATAGTGGAGGGTCAGTATAGTGGAGGGTCAGTATAGTGGAGGGTCAGTATAGTGTCAGTATAGGGTCAGTATAGTGGAGGGTCAGTATAGTGGAGGGTCAGTATAGTGGAGGGTCAGTATAGTGGAGGGTCAGTATAGTGGAGGGTCAGTATAGTGGAGGGTCAGTATAGTGGAGGGTCAGTATAGTGGAGGGTCAGTATAGTGGAGGGTCAGTATAGTGGAGGGTCAGTATAGTGGGGGTCAGTATAGTGGAGGGTCAGTATAGTGGAGGGTCAGTATAGTGGAGGGTCAGTATAGTGGAGGGTCAGTATAGTGGAGGGTCAGTATAGTGGGGGGTCAGGTGGTCAGTATAGTGGAGGGTCAGTATAGTGGAGGGTCAGTAGTGGAGGGTCAGTATAGTGGGGGTCAGTATAGTGGAGGGTCAGTATAGTGGAGGGTCAGTATAGTGGGGGGTCAGTATAGTGGAGGGTCAGTATAGTGGAGGGTCAGTATAGTGGTATAGTGGGGTCAGTATAGTGGAGGGTCAGTATAGTGGAGGGTCAGTATAGTAGGGTCAGTATAGTGGAGGGTCAGTATAGTGGAGGGTCAGTATAGTGGAGGGTCAGTATAGTGGAGGGTCAGTATAGTGGGGGTCAGTATAGTGGAGGGTCAGTATAGTGGAGGGTCAGTATAGTGGAGGGTCAGTATAGTGGAGGGTCAGTATAGTGGAGGGTCAGTATAGTGGAGGGTCAGTATAGTGGAGGGTCAGTATAGTGGAGGGTCAGTATAGTGGAGGGTCAGTATAGTGGGGGTCAGTATAGTGGAGGGTCAGTATAGTGGAGGGTCAGTATAGTGGGGGTCAGTATAGTGGAGGGTCAGTATAGTGGAGGGTCAGTATAGTGGGGGTCAGTATAGTGGAGGGTCAGTATAGTGGAGGGTCAGTATAGTGGAGGGTCAGTATAGTGGAGGGTCAGTATAGTGGAGGGTCAGTATAGTGGAGGGTCAGTATAGTGGAGGGTCAGTATAGTGGAGGGTCAGTATAGTGGGGGTGGGAGGGTCAGTATAGTGGGGGTCAGTATAGTGGAGGGTCAGTATAGTGTCAGTATAGTGGGGGGGTCAGTATAGTGGTATGTTGTACCTTCTAGGAGGGTCAGAGGGTCAGTATAGTGGAGGGTCAGTATAGTGGAGGGTCAGTATAGTGGAGGGTCAGTATAGTGGAGGGTCAGTATAGTGGAGGGTCAGTATAGTGGTCAGTATAGTGGAGGGTCAGTATAGTGGAGGGTCAGTATAGTGGAGGGTCAGTATAGTGGGGGTCAGTATAGTGGAGGGTCAGTATAGTGGAGGGTCAGTATAGTGGAGGGTCAGTATAGTGGAGGGTCAGTATAGTGGAGGGTCAGTATAGTGGAGGGTCAGTATAGTGGAGGGTCAGTATAGTGGAGGGTCAGTATAGTGGAGGGTCAGTATAGTGGAGGGTCAGTATAGTGGAGGGTCAGTATAGTGGAGGGTGTAGTGGGGGTCAGTATAGTGGAGGGTCAGTATAGTGGGGGTCAGTATAGTGGGTCAGTATAGTGGAGGGTAGTTAGTGGAGGGTCAGTATAGTGGAGGGTCAGTATAGTGGGTGGAGGGTCAGTATAGTGGGGGTCAGTATAGTGGAGTGGTCAGTATAGTGGAGGGTCAGTATAGTGGAGGGTCAGTATAGTGGGTGTCTGGAGGGTCAGTATAGTGGGTGCTGTGGTGTACCTGGAGGGTCAGTATAGTGGAGGGTCAGTATAGTGGGTGCTGTGGTATGTTGTAGGGTCAGTATAGTGGGTGGTCAGTATAGTGGAGGGTCAGTATAGTGGAGGGTCAGTATAGTGGGTCAGTATAGTGGAGGGTCAGTATAGTGGGGGTCAGTAGGGTCAGGAGGGTCAGTATAGTGGGAGGGTCAGTATAGTGGAGTGGGGGTCAGTATAGTGGGTGCTGTGGTATGTTGTACCTTCTAGGAGGGTCAGTATAGTGGGTGGTCAGTATAGTGGGTGGTCAGTATAGTGGAGGGTCAGTATAGTGGAGGGTCAGTATAGTGGAGGGTCAGTATAGTGGGGGGTCAGTATAGTGGTAGTGGGGGTCAGTATAGTGGAGGGTCAGTATAGTGGAGGGTCAGTATAGTGGGGGTCAGTATAGTGGAGGGTCAGTATAGTGGAGGGTCAGTATAGTGGAGGGTCAGTATAGTGGGGGTCAGTATAGTGGAGGGTCAGTATAGTGGAGGGTCAGTATAGTGGAGGGTCAGTATAGTGGAGGGTCAGTATAGTGGGTGGTCAGTATAGTGGTGGTCAGTATAGTGGGTGGTCAGTATAGTGGGTGCTGTGGTATGTTGTCCCTTCTAGGAGGGTCAGTATAGTGGGTGCTGTGGTATGTTGTCCCTTCTAGGAGGGTCAGTATAGTGGGTGGTCAGTATAGTGGAGGGTCAGTATAGTGGGTGCTGTGGTATGTTGTACCTTCTAGGAGGGTCAGTATATTGGGTGCTGTGGTATGTTGTAGCTTCTAGGAGGGTCAGTATAGTGGGTGCTGTGGTATGTTGTACCTTCTAGGAGGGTCAGTATAGTGGGTGCTGTGGTATGTTGTACCTTCTAGGAGGGTCAGTATAGTGGGTGCTGTGGTATGTTGTAGCTTCTAGGAGGGTCAGTATATTGGGTGCTGTGGTATGTTGTAGCTTCTAGGAGGGTCAGTATAGTGGGTGCTGTGGTATGTTGTACCTTCTAGGAGGGTCAGTATAGTGGGTGGTCAGTATAGTGGAGGGTCAGTATAGTGGAGGGTCAGTATAGTGGGGGGTCAGTATAGTGGAGGGTCAGTATAGTGGGTGGTCAGTATAGTGGAGGGTCAGTATAGTGGGTGGTCAGTATAGTGGAGGGTCAGTATAGTGGGTGGTCAGTATAGTGGAGGGTCAGTATAGTGGAGGGTCAGTATAGTGGGTGGTCAGTATATTGGGTGCTGTGGTATGTTGTAGCTTCTAGGAGGGTCAGTATAGTGGAGGGTCAGTATAGTGGGTGCTGTGGTATGTTGTACCTTCTAGGAGGGTCAGTATAGTGGGGGGTCAGTATAGTGGAGGGTCTGTATAGTGGGTGCTGTGGTATGTTGTACCTTCTAGGAGGGTCAGTATAGTGGAGGGTCAGTCTTCTTTAATAGATTGACAGGATGTAGTCTCTAGAACGGTGATAACAGGTCTCTGAAACCTCTCCTTTAATAAATTGACAAAAACCTCTCCTTTAATAGATTGACAGAAACCTCTCCTTTAATATATTGACAGAAACCTCTCCTTTAATAGATTGACAGGATGTAGAACGGTGATAACAGGTCTCTGAAACCTCTCCTTTAATAAATTGACAGGATGTAGAACGGTGATAACAGGTCTCTGAAACCTCTCCTTTAATAAATTGACAGAAACCTCTCCTTTAATAGATTGACAGGATGTAGAACGGTGATAACAGGTCTCTGAAACCTCTCCTTTAATAAATTGACAGAAACCTCTCCTTTAATAGATTGACAGGATGTAGAACGGTGATAACAGGTCTCTGAAACCTCTCCTTTAATAAATTGACAGAAACCTCTCCTTTAATAGATTGACAGGATGTAGAACGGTGATAACAGGTCTCTGAAACCTCTCCTTTAATAAATTGACAGAAACCTCTCCTTTAATAAATTGACAGAAACCTCTCCTTTAATAGATTGACAGGATGTAGAACGGTGATAACAGGTCTCTGAAACCTCTCCTTTAATAAATTGGCAGAAACCTCTCTTTTAATATATTGACAGAAACCTCTCCTTTAATAGATTGACAGAAACCTCTCCTTTAATAGATTGGCAGAAATCTCTCCTTTAATAGATTGACAGGATGTAGAACGGTGAAACCTCTCCTTTAATAAAACAGAATGAGTCCTTCAAAGACACACACACGCACTAATTCTCTCTCTCACACACACACACACACACACACACACACACACACACACACACACACACACACACACACACACACACACACACACACACACACACACACACACACACACACACACACACACACACACACACACACACAATCTCCCTCGCATACACAAACATTTGTACTGTACACGAAAGCTTTGCCAAAATGTATGACATATGCACTCTACCCCCCCATACCTCTCCATGTTACCTCCTAGGTATCCTCTGATGAGGACCACCCCCCCCTATCTCCTAGGTATCCTCTGATGAGGACCCCCCTATCTCCTAGGTTTCCTCTGATGAGGACCACCCCCCTATCTCCTAGGTATCCTCTGATGAGGACCACCCCCCTATCTCCTAGGTATCCTCTGATGAGGACCACCCCCCTATCTCCTAGGTATCCTCTGATGAGGACCACCCCCCACCCCCCTATCTCCTAGGTATCCTCTGATGAGGACCCCCCCCTATCTCCTAGGTATCCTCTGTTTGATGAGGACCCCCCCCTATCTCCTAGGTTTCCTCTGTTTGATGAGGACCACCCCCCCCTATCTCCTAGGTATCCTCTGTTTGATGAGGACCACCCCCCCCCCCTATCTCCTAGGTTTCCTCTGTTTGATGAGGAACAGGTTTTCGTCCGTGGGGAACAAATTCTCCTCCTTAGCAGCCTTCCTGTCTCTCCCGTTCTCTCTCTTCTTCTTCTTCTTCTTACTCGCTCCCTTCGTCGCAGCCCCAAACAGACGGTCGGGGGTGTGGGAGGCGGGGCCCTTGGGATGGAAGGTAGGAGGAGCTCCGGCCGAGGGGGGAGGGCCCTTGGGCCCCTTCTTCTTCCTCTTGGAGGAGGGGCCTTGTCCTCGGGGGAAGTCAAGAGACTCGTCTGCGGCAGCGGCCATTTTGTTTTTGGCCGTTTTCCGTTTTTTCTTCTTCTGCCCTTCCTGACTCCCCGGCTGGTTCCTGTCAGCCATGTTGGATTTGGGCGTGGCTGAAGCTGTGGGTTAGGGAGAGGTGGCGAGGAGGGGAAAAGAGGGGAGGTGGGGAGGAGGGAAGGAGAGGAGAGGGGGAGAGGAGGGGAGGAAAGAAAAGGAGAGAAGGAGGGAAGGAGAGGTGGGGAGGAGAGAAGGAGGGAAGGAGAGGTGGGGAGGAGGGAAGGAGAGGGGGAGGAGAGGAGAGGGGGAGAGGAGGGGAGGAATGGAATGGTGGAGTGGAGAGGTCTGATTAAAGCAGCCGATAGCAAATCAAACAGATCCCAGAGCAGACTAACAGATCCCAGAGCAGACTAACAGATCCCAGAGCAGACTAACAGATCCCAGAGCAGACTAACAGATCCCAGAGCAGACTAACAGATCCCAGAGCAGACTAACAGATCCCAGAGCAGACTAACAGATCCCAGAGCAGACTAACAGATCCTAGAGCAGACTAACAGATCCCAGAGCAGACTAACAGATCCCAGAGCAGACTAACAGATCCTAGAGCAGACTAACAGATCCTAGAGCAGACTAACAGATCCTAGAGCAGACTAACAGATCCCAGAGCAGACTAACAGATCCTAGAGCAGACTAACAGATCCCAGAGCAGACTAACAGATCCTAGAGCAGACTAACAGATCCTAGAGCAGACTAACAGATCCTAGAGCAGACTAACAGATCCCAGAGCAGACTAACAGATCCTAGAGCAGACTAACAGATCCTAGAGCAGACTAACAGATCCTAGAGCAGACTAACATATCCTAGAGCAGACTAACAGATCCTAGAGCAGACTAACAGATCCCAGAGCAGACTAACAGATCCTAGAGCAGACTAACAGATCCTAGAGCAGACTAACAGATCCCAGAGCAGACTAACAGATCCCAGAGCAGACTAACAGATCCTAGAGCAGATCCTAGAGCAGACTAACAGATCCCAGAGCAGACTAACAGATCCCAGAGCAGACTAACAGATCCTAGAGCAGATCCTAGAGCAGACTAACAGATCCTAGAGCTGACTAACAGATCCTAGAGCAGACTAACAGACCCGAGAGCAGACTAACAGATCCCAAAGCAGACTAACAGATCCTAGAGCAGACTAACAGATCCTAGAGCAGACTAACAGATCCCAGAGCAGACTAACAGATCCTAGAGCAGACTAACAGATCCTAGAGCAGACTAACAGATCCTAGAGCAGACTAACAGATCCTAGAGCAGACTAACAGATCCTAGAGCAGACTAACAGATCCTAGAGCAGACTAACAGATCCTAGAGCAGACTAACAGATCCTAGAGCAGACTAACAGATCCTAGAGCAGATCCTAGAGCAGACTAACAGATCCTAGAGCAGATCCTAGAGCAGACTAACAGATCCCAGAGCAGACTAACAGATCCCAGAGCAGACTAACAGATCCTAGAGCAGACTAACAGATCCCAGAGCAGACTAACAGATCCTAGAGCAGACTAACAGATCCTAGAGCAGACTAACAGATCCCAGAGCAGACTAACAGATCCCAGAGCAGACTAACAGATCCCAGAGCAGACTAACAGATCCCAGAGCAGACTAACAGATCCCAGAGCAGACTAACAGACCCCAGAGCAGACTAAAATCCCATTACGGTCCACATTAATACAACTAGAAGATGGTACCTGGAGTGAAACACTTCCCCTCTCTGCTCTCCTTTAGTTTGCGTTTAGGAGTCCAGGGTTTCTCCTGGCCACCGCTGAACCTGATGTGGGTACGGCTAGGAGTAGCACTATGGTAGGGTTTAGGGGGGTAGTTCTGGTACGGCCTGTAGCTCGGGTTAGAGTCGGTTCTCTGGCGTTTGCCCGACGGATCGTCCTGGGCGTCACCGTCTGGTGAGACCTGACACGGAAACAGGCCTGCATCCTTCAACTCTACAGAGAGAGAGATGGAGGGATGGAGAGAGAGAGAGCGAGAGATGGAGAGAGAGAGAGAGAGGGATGGAGAGAGAGAGAGGGATGGAGAGAGAGAGAGGGATGGAGAGAGAGAGAGAGGGAGAGAGAGACGGAGGGATGAGAGAGAGAGAGCGAGAGATGGAGAGAGAGGGATGGAGAGAGAGAGAGGGATGGAGAGAGAGAGAGGGATGGAGAGAGAGAGAGGGATGAGGGAGAGAGAGGGATGGAGAGAGAGAGAGGGATGGAGAGAGAGAGAGGGATGGAGAGAGAGAGAGGGATGGAGGGAGAGAGAGGGATGGAGGGAGAGGGATGGAGAGAGAGAGAGGGATGGAGAGAGAGAGAGGGATGGAGAGAGAGGGATGGAGAGAGAGACGGAGGGATGGAGAGAGAGGGAGAGAGAGAGAGAGGGATGGAGAGAGAGAGAGGGATGGAGGGAGAGAGAGGGATGGAGAGAGAGAGGGATGGAGAGAGAGACGGAGGGATGGAGAGAGAGGGATGGAGAGAGAGAGGGATGGAGAGAGAGACAGAGGGATGGAGGGAGAGAGAGACGGAGGGATGGAGAGAGGGATGGAGAGAGATAGAGGGATGGAGAGAGAGAGGGATGGAGAGAGAGAGCGAGAGATGGAGAGAGAGCGAGAGATGGAGAGAGGGATGGAGAGAGAGAGAGGGATGGAGAGAGAGAGGGATGGAGAGAGAGAGAGGGATGGAGAGAGAGACGGAGGGATGGAGAGAGAGGGATGGAGAGAGAGGGATGGAGAGAGAGACGGAGGGATGGAGAGAGAGACAGAGGGATGGAGAGAGAGACGGAGGGATGGAGAGAGGGATGGAGAGAGAGAGAGGGATGGAGAGAGAGAGGGATGGAGAGAGAGAGGGATGGAGAGAGAGAGGGATGGAGAGAGAGAGGGATGGAGAGAGAGGGATGGAGAGAGAGAGGGATGGAGAGAGAGAGGGATGGAGAGAGAGAGGGATGGAGAGAGAGAGGGATGGAGAGAGAGAGAGAGGGATGGAGAGAGAGAGGGATGGAGAGAGAGAGAGACAGAGGGATGGAGAGAGAGACAGAGGGATGGAGAGAGAGAGAGGGATGGAGAGAGAGAGAGGGATGGAGAGAGAGACGGAGGGATGGAGAGAGAGACAGAGGGATGGAGAGAGAGGGATGGAGAGAGAGACGGAGGGATGGAGAGAGAGAGATGGAGAGAGAGGGATGGAGACAGAGGGATGGAGAGAGAGACGGAGGGATGGAGAGAGAGACGGAGGGATGGAGAGAGAGAGATGGAGAGAGAGAGATGGAGAGAGAGGGATGGAGAGAGAGGGATGGAGAGAGAGAGAGAGAGGGATGAGAGAGAGAGAGGGATGGAGAGAGAGGGATGGAGAGAGAGACAGAGGGATGGAGAGAGAGACAGAGGGATGGAGAGAGAGGGATGGGAGAGAGAGAGAGGGATGAGAGAGAGAGGGATGGAGAGAGAGGGATGAGGGATGGAGAGAGATGGAGAGAGAGGGATGGAGAGAGAGGGATGGAGAGAGAGAGAGAGAGAGGGATGGAGAGAGAGAGAGAGGGATGGAGAGAGAGGGAGGAGGAGAGAGAGGGATGGAGAGAGGGATGGAGAGAGAGGGATGGAGAGAGAGGGATGGAGAGAGAGGGATGGAGAGAGAGGGATGGAGAGAGAGGGATGGAGAGAGAGGGATGGAGAGAGAGGGATGGAGAGAGAGGGATGGAGAGAGAGGGATGGAGAGAGAGACAGAGGGATGGAGAGAGAGACAGAGGGATGGAGAGAGAGAGAGGGAGGGATGGAGAGAGAGGGATGGAGAGGGAGAGACGGAGGGATGGAGAGAGAGAGACGGAGGGATGGAGAGAGAGAGAGAGAGGGATGGAGAGAGAGAGAGGGATGGAGAGAGAGGAGAGGGAGATGGAGAGAGAGAGGGATGGAGAGAGAGAGAGGGGGAGGGATGGAGAGAGAGAGAGGGATGGAGAAAGAGAGAGGGAGGGATGAGAGAGAGAGAGAGAGGATGGAGAGAGAGAGAGAGGATGGAGAGAGAGAGAGGGATGGAGAGAGAGAGAGAGAGATGGAGAGGAGAGAGAGAGGGAGGAGATGGAGAGAGGGATGGAGAGGGAGAGACGGAGGGATGGAGAGAGAGACGGAGGGATGGAGAGAGAGAGAGAGAGGGATGGAGAGAGACACAGAGGGATGGAGAGAGAGAGAGAGAGAGAGAGAGAGAGACGGAGGGATGGAGAGAGGGATGGAGAGAGAGAGAGACGGAGGGATGGAGAGAGAGACGGAGGGATGGGAGAGAGAGACGGAGGGATGGAGAGAGAGAGAGAGGGAGGGATGGAGAGAGAGAGAGAGGGATGGAGAGAGAGAGAGGGGGAGGGATGGAGAGAGAGAGAGGGAGGGATGGAGAGAGAGACAGAGGGAGGGATGGAGAGAGAGAGGGGGAGGGATGGAGAGAGAGAGAGAGGGAGGGATGGAGAGAGAGAGAGACGGAGGGATGGAGAGAGAGAGAGAGAGGGATGGAGAGAGAGAGAGGGATGGAGGAGAGGAGAGGGAGGGATGGAGAGAGGGAGGGATGGAGAGAGAGAGAGGGGAGGGATGGAGAGAGAGAGAGGGGGAGGGAGGGATGAGAGAGAGGGAGGGATGGAGAGAGAGAGAGGGGGAGGGATAGAGAGAGAGGGAGAGGGATGGGAGAGAGAGAGAGAGAGAGAGAGAGAGGGAGGGATGGATGGAGTGGTAGGGAGAGAGAGATGGAGAGAGGGAGGGGGAAAGAGGGAGGGGGAAAGAGGGATGGGTGATGATTAATTCACTGTATCTTGTAAATCTTCCCATCACTACATTAGTTTAGTGTGTAATGAGGTGTCTGCACTGAGTTTAGTGTGTAATGAGGTGTGTGTAATGAGTTTAGTGTGTAATGAGGTGTCCGTGCTGAGTTTAGTGTGTAATGAGGTGTCTGTGCTGAGTTTAGTGTGTAATGAGGTGTCTGTGCTGAGTTTAGTGTGTAATGAGGTGTCTGTGCTGAGTTTAGTGTGTAATGAGGTGTCTGTGCTGAGTTTAGTGTGTAATGAGGTGTCTGTGTAATGAGGTGTCTGTGCTGAGTTTAGTGTGTAATGAGGTGTCTGTGTAATGAGGTGTCTGTGTCTGTGCTGAGTTTAGTGTGTAATGAGGTGTCTGTGCTGAGTTTAGTGTGTAATGAGGTGTCTGTGCTGAGTTTAGTGTGTAATGAGGTGTCTGTGCTGAGTTTAGTGTGTAATGAGGTGTCTGTGTAATGAGGTGTCTGTGCTGAGTTTAGTGTGTAATGAGGTGTCTGTGTAATGAGGTGTCTGTGCTGAGTTTAGTGTGTAATGAGGTGTCTGTGCTGAGTTTAGTGTGTAATGAGGTGTCTGTGTAATGAGGTGTCTGTGCTGAGTTTAGTGTGTAATGAGGTGTCTGTGCTGAGTTTAGTGTGTAATGAGGTGTCTGTGCTGAGTTTAGTGTGTAATGAGGTGTCTGTGCTGAGTTTAGTGTGTAATGAGGTGTCTGTGCTGAGTTTAGTGTGTAATGAGGTGTCTGTGCTGAGTTTAGTGTGTAATGAGGTGTCTGTGTAATGAGGTGTCTGTGCTGAGTTTAGTGTGTAATGAGGTGTCTGTGCTGAGTTTAGTGTGTAATGAGGTGTCTGTCTGAGAGTTTGAGGTGTCTGTGTGTAATGAGGTGTCTGTGCTGAGTTTAGTGTGTAATGAGGTGTCTGTGCTGAGTTTAGTGTGTAATGAGGTGTCTGTGCTGAGTTTAGTGTGTAATAAGGTGTCTGTGCTGAGTTTAGTGTGTAATGAGGTGTCTGTGCTGAGTTTAGTGTGTAATGAGGTGTCTGTGCTGAGTTTAGTGTGTAATGAGGTGTCTGTGCTGAGTTTAGTGTGTAATGAGGTGTCTGTGCTGAGTTTAGTGTGTGTGTCTAATGAGTGTGTCTGAGTTTGTGTAATGAGGTGTCTTTAGTTTGTGTAATGAGGTGTCTGTGCTGAGTTTAGTGTGTAATGAGGTGTCTGTGCTGAGTTTAGTGTGTAATGAGGTGTCTGTGCTGAGTTTAGTGTGTAATGAGGTGTCTGTGCTGAGTTTAGTGTGTAATGAGGTGTCTGTGCTGAGTTTAGTGTGTAATGAGGTGTCTGTGCTGAGTTTAGTGTGTAATGAGGTGTCTGTGCTGAGTTTAGTGTGTAATGAGGTGTCTGTGCTGAGTTTAGTGTGTAATGAGGTGTCTGTGCTGAGTTTAGTGTGTAATGAGGTGTCTGTGCTGAGTTTAGTGTGTAATGAGGTGTCTGTGCTGAGTTTAGTGTGTAATGAGGTGTCTGTGCTGAGTTTAGTGTGTAATGAGGTGTCTGTGCTGAGTTTAGTGTGTAATGAGGTGTCTGTGCTGAGTTTAGTGTGTAATGAGGTGTCTGTGTTGAGTTTAGTGTGTAATGAGGTGTCTGTACTGAGTTTAGTGTGTAATGAGGTGTCTGTGTTGAGTTTAGTGTGTAATGAGGTGTCTGTACTGAGTTTAGTGTGTAATGAGGTGTCTGTGCTGAGTTTACTGTGTAATGAGGTGTGTATTGAGGTGTGTGTGTGTGTGTGTGTGTGTGTGTTTATTGAGGTGTGTGTGTGTATTGAAGTGTGTGTTGAAGTGTGTGTGTGTGTTGAGGTGTGTGTGTGTGTACCTTGAACTCTGAGCTGAGCTCGGTAATCTCGGTTGCGGATGGAGAGGCGAGAGTCATATTGGTTGATGAAGGGAGAGTTGGGAGGGAAACACCCAAACATCCTCCTCACTGAGCAGTCCTACACACACACACACACACACACACACACACACACACACACACACACACACACACACACACACACACACACACACACACACACACACACACACACACACACACACACACACACACACACACACACACACACACACACACACACACACACACACACACACACACACAGAGACACACACACACACACAGAGACACACACACACAGAGAGACACACACACACACAGAGACACACATAGTAAATATCCAGGCCAGTTCAGATAGTATTGTAGAGAGATGAATCAGGGAGTACTTCCCAAAATGGCACCCTATTCCCTACATAGTGCACTACTTTTGACCAGAGGCCCTGTGGGTAGTGCACTGTCTAGGGGATAGAGGACAGAGCGGACAGATACTCACAAATCCAAAATGGCCCCTGAGAGAACAGTTATAACAGCAGGGGTTGGTCCTGGCGTTGTCCTCTCCTTCTACCACCAGTACAGGACCTGCCTTAGTCTGGGTGGGGAGAGATACAGGACCTGACTTAGTCTGGGAGGGAGAGAGATACAGGACCTGACTTAGTCTGGGAGGGGAGAGATACAGGACCTGACTTAGTCTGGGAGGAGAGAGATACGGGACCTGACTTAGTCTGGGAGGGAGAGAGATACAAGACCTGACTTAGTCTGGGAGGGAGAGAGATACAGGACCTGACTTAGTCTGGGAGGGGAGAGATACAGGACCTGACTTAGTCTGGGAGGAGAGAGATACGGGACCTGACTTAGTCTGGGAGGGAGAGAGATACAAGACCTGACTTAGTCTGGGAGGGAGAGAGATACAGGACCTGACTTAGTCTGGGTGGAGAGAGATACAGGACCTGACTTAGTCTGGGAGGGAGAGAGATACAGGACCTGACTTAGTCTGGGTGGGGAGAGATACAGGACCTGACTTAGTCTGGGTGGGGAGAGATACAGGACCTGACTTAGTCTGGGAGGGAGAGAGATACAGGACCTGACTTAGTCTGGGTGGAGAGAGATACAGGACCTGACTTAGTCTGGGAGGGAGAGAGATACAGGACCTGACTTAGTCTGGGTGGGGAGAGAGATACAGGACCTGACTTAGTCTGGGTGGGGAGAGAGATACAGGACCTGCCTTAGTCTGGGTGGGGAGAGATACAGGACCTGACTTAGTCTGGGAGGGAGAGAGATACAGGACCTGACTTAGTCTGGGAGGAGAGAGATACAGGACCTGACTTAGTCTGGGTGGGGAGAGAGATACAGGACCTGACTTAGTCTGGGTGGGGAGAGAGATACAGGACCTGACTTAGTCTGGGAGGGGAGAGATACAGGACCTGACTTAGTCTGGGAGGGAGAGAGATACAGGACCTGACTTAGTCTGGGTGGGGAGAGAGATACAGGACCTGACTTAGTCTGGGTGGGGGAGAGATACAGGACCTGACTTAGTCTGGGTGGGGAGAGATACAGGACCTGACTTAGTCTGGGTGGGGAGAGATACAGGACCTGCCTTAGTCTGGGTGGGGAGAGAGATACAGGACCTGACTTAGTCTGGGAGGGAGAGAGATACAGGACCTGACTTAGTCTGGGAGGGAGAGAGATACAGGACCTGACTTAGTCTGGGAGGGAGAGAGATACAGGACCTGACTTAGTCTGGGAGGGAGAGAGATACAGGACCTGACTTAGTCTGGGTGGGGAGAGATACAGGACCTGACTTAGTCTGGGAGGGGGAGAGATACAGGACCTGACTTAGTCTGGGTGGGAGAGAGATACAGGACCTGACTTAGTCTGGGAGGGAGAGATACAGGACCTGATTTATGGAAAAACATCAAATTGTTGTTAACGGAAACTCCCAAAGTCATCCAATCGTTATAATACATTTGAAGCCTGAAGCGTGGTCAGGACTATTTATGGAAAAAGCATCGTTCTGAGACAAACTCCCAAAGTCAACTATTTCAGCATCGCTCTGAGACAAGCGTGGTCAACTATTTCAGCATCGCTCTGAGACAAGCGTGGTCAACTATTTCAGCATCGCTCTGAGACAAGCGTGGTCAACTATTTCAGCATCGCTCTGAGACAAGCGTGGTCAACTATTTCAGCATCGTTCTGAGACAAGCGTGGTCAACTATTTCAGCATCTCTCAGACAAGCGTGGTCAACTATTTCAGCATCGCTCTGAGACAAGCGTGGTCAACTATTTCAGCATCGCTCTGAGACAAGCGTGGTCAACTATTTCAGCATCGCTCTGAGACAAGCGTGGTCAACTATTTCAGCATCGCTCTGAGACAAGCGTGGTCAACTATTTCAGCATCGTTCTGAGACAAGCGTGGTCAACTATTTCAGCATCGTTCTGAGACAAGCGTGGTCAACTATTTCACACTGCTCTGAGACAAGCGTGGTCAACTATTTCACACCGCTCTGAGACAAGCGTGGTCAACTATTTCAGCATCGTTCTGAGACAAGCGTGGTCAACTATTTCAGCATCGCTCTGAGACAAGCGTGGTCAACTATTTCAGCATCGCTCTGAGACAAGCGTGGTCAACTATTTCAGCATCGTTCTGAGACAAGCGTGGTCAACTATTTCAGCATCTCTCAGACAAGCGTGGTCAACTATTTCAGCATCGCTCTGAGACAAGCGTGGTCAACTATTTCAGCATCGCTCTGAGACAAGCGTGGTCAACTATTTCAGCATCGCTCTGAGACAAGCGTGGTCAACTATTTCAGCATCGCTCTGAGACAAGCGTGGTCAACTATTTCAGCATCGTTCTGAGACAAGCGTGGTCAACTATTTCAGCATCGCTCTGAGACAAGCGTGGTCAACTATTTCAGCATCGCTCTGAGACAAGCGTGGTCAACTATTTCAGCATCGCTCTGAGACAAGCGTGGTCAACTATTTCAGCATCGCTCTGAGACAAGCGTGGTCAACTATTTCAGCATCGCTCTGAGACAAGCGTGGTCAACTATTTCAGCATCGCTCTGAGACAAGCGTGGTCAACTATTTCAGCATCGCTCTGAGACAAGCGTGGTCAACTATTTCAGCATCGCTCTGAGACAAGCGTGGTCAACTATTTCAGCATCGCTCTGAGACAAGCGTGGTCAACTATTTCAGCATCGCTCTGAGACAAGCGTGGTCAACTATTTCAGCATCGCTCTGAGACAAGCGTGGTCAACTATTTCAGCATCGCTCTGAGACAAGCGTGGTCAACTATTTCAGCATCGCTCTGAGACAAGCGTGGTCAACTATTTCAGCATCGCTCTGAGACAAGCGTGGTCAACTATTTCACACTGCTCTGATTCCCCACACGTCTCATAAACCTAATATATCAAAGCCCCTCCCTATTCTCTCCCCCCTCATCCCTCACTCCATCCATCCATCCTCTCCTCATCCCTCCCCATTCTCTCCCCCCTCATCCCTCACTCCATCCATCCATCCTCTCCTCATCCCTCCCCATTCTCTCCCCCCTCATCCCTCACTCCATCCATCCATCCTCTCCTCATCCCTCCCCATTCTCTCCCCCCTCATCCCTCACTCCATCCATCCATCCTCTCCTCATCCCTCCCCATTCTCTCCCCCTCATCCCTCACTCCATCCATCCATCCTCTCCTCATCCCTCCCCATTCTCCCCCCTCATCCCTCACTCCATCCATCCATCCTCTCCTCATACCTCCCCATTCTCTCCCCCTCATCCCTCACTCCATCCATCCATCCTCTCCTCATCCCTCCCCATTCTCCCCCCTCATCCCTCACTCCATCCATCCATCCTCTCCTCCCCCTCCCCCTCTCCTCATCCCTCCCTCCCTTCCCGTCATCCCCCCCCCTCCTCTCTCTCTCTTCATCCCCCCATCTCTTCCCCACTCCCCTCCTCCCTCTCTCATCCCCCCCTCTCTCATCTCCTCCCCCCCCCCTCCCCCCCCTCTCTCTCTCATCCCCCTCCCCTCTTCTCTCATCTCCTCCCCCTCCCCTCCTCTCTCTCTCATCCCCCTCCCCTCTTCTCTCATCTCCTCCCCTGTCCCCTCTCTCATCTCCTCCTCCCTCTCTCATATCCTCCCCCTCCCCTCCTTTCTCTCATCTCCTCCCCCTCCCTCTCTCATCCCCCCCCCATCTCCTCACCCTCCCCTCCTTCCTCTCTTTTCCACTTGAGTAGTTTCAGGACAGAGAGGATGAATGCTATTAGAGAGGCATGGCATTATCAGGTCACACCGGCCGGCCGGCTGGCCCCATCTCCATCACAAAGACACACACACAAACACACACTCTTTAGGAGATCACAGCCCCATGTCCCGACCCCCTTCACCCCATCCAGCTCATCTCTCATGTAAATTGGCTGTAGGTCTCTTTCTCTCTTCTCTTGCTCTCCCACTCTGTCAACCTCTCCTCCTCTCTCTGTGTATCACCTCTCTCTCTCTCTCTCTCTCTCTCTCTCTCTCTCTGTCTGTCTCTGTCTGTCTCTCTCTCTCTCTCTCTCTCTCTCTGTCTCTCTCTCTCTCTGTCTGTCTCTCTCTCTCTCTCTCTCTCTCTCTCTCTCTCTCTCTCTCTCTCTCTCTCTCTCTCTCTCTCTCTCTCTCTCTCTCTCTCTCTCTCTCTCTCTCTCTCTGTGTTCCCCTCTCTCTCTCTCTCTGATTCTCTGAGAAAGAACCCTCTCTCAGAAATAGAGAATCTCTCTCTCTCTCTCTCTCTCTCTCTCTCTCTCTCTCTCTCTCTCTCTCTCTGTGTATCACCCTCTCTCTCTCTCTCTCTCTCTCTCTCTCTCTCTCTCTGTCTCGATGATCTGTCTCACCCTCTCTCTCTCTCTCTCTCTCTCTCTCTCTCTCTCTCTCTCTCTCTCTCTCTCCTCTCTCTCTCTCTCTCTCTCTCTCTCTCTCTCTCTCTCTCTCTCTGTGTATCTCTCTCTCTCTCTCTCTCTCTCTCTCTCTCTCTCTCTCTCTCTGTCTCTCTCTCTCTCTCTCTCTCTCTGACCTTGGGTTCCTCTTATCTCCAAACTCTGATTCAGCAGAGAAGAGAAAGAACCAAAGACAGAAATAGAGAATAGAAATACGATCCCATCCTTTCCCATCAACCGATGATAACGACAGCCATAGCTTCTCTGTGTTTGTCTGTCTCAGACCATATTAATTAAGGGGATAAACCTCCACCCCCCCCCTCTCTCATTCTCGCCCCCTATCTTCAGGGTCTGAAGCTGAGGGGGGAGATATGGGGGGGGCTGTGGGGGAGATATGGGTGAGGTCTCAGGGGGCGGACTGAGGGGGAGCGATGGGGGAGGGCTGAGGGGGAGAGAAGGGTGAGGGCTGAGATATGGGTGAGGGCTGGGGGGGAGATGGGTGAGGGCTGAGATATGGGTGAGGGCGGAGGGGGAGATATGGGTGAGGTCTGAGGGGGACATATGGATGAGGGCTGAGGGGAGAGATATGGGTGAGGGCTGAGGGGGAGATATGGGTGAGGGCTGAGGGGTGAGATATGGGTGAGGGCTGAGATAAGGGTGAGGTCTGAGATATGGGTGGGGAGATATGGGTGAGGGCTGAGAGGGTGAGGGAGGGGGAGATATGGGTGAGGTCTGAGATAAGGGTGAGGTCTGAGGGGGAGATATGGGTGAGGGCTGAGGGGGAGATATGGGTGAGGTCTGAGATAAGGGTGAGGTCTGAGGGGGAGATATGGGTGAGGTCTGAGATAAGGGTGAGGTCTGAGGGGGAGATATGGGTGAGGGCTGAAGGGGGGGGGAGATATGGGTGAGGTCTGAGATAAGGGTGAGGTCTGAGGGGGAGATATGGGTGAGGGCTGAGATAAGGGTGAGGTCTGAGGGGGAGATATATGGGTGAGGGCTGAAGGGTGGGGGAGATATGGGTGAGGTCTGAGATAAGGGTGAGGTCTGAGGGGGAGATATGGGTGAGGTCTGAGGGGAGGGGGAGATATGGGTGAGGGCTGAGGGGGAGATATGGGTGAGGTCTGAGATAAGGGTGAGGTCTGAGGGGGAGATATGGGTGAGGGCTGAGAGGGGTGAGGTCTGAGGGTGAGGGCTGAGATATGGGTGAGGGCTGAGGGGGAGATATGGGTGAGGGCTGAGGGGGAGATATGGGTGAGGGCTGAGGGGGAGATATGGGTGAGGGCTGAGGGGGAGATATGGGTGAGGGCTGAGGGGGGAGAGATATGGGTGAGGGCTGAGGGGAGAGATATGGGTGAGGGCTGAGGGGAGAGATATGGGTGAGGGCTGAGGGGAGAGATATGGGTGAGGGCTGAGGGGAGAGATATGGGTGAGGGCTGAGGGGAGAGATATGGGTGAGGGCTGAGAGGGGAGATATGGGTGAGGGCTGAGGGGAGAATGGGTGAGGGCTGAGGGGGAGATATGGGTGAGGGCTGAAGGGGGAGATATGGGTGAGGGCTGAGGGGGAGATATGGGTGAGGGTCTGAGATAAGGGTGAGGTCTGAGGGGGAGATATGGGTGAGGGCTGAGGGGAGAGATATGGGTGAGGGTTGAGGGCTGAGGGGGAGATATGGGTGAGGGCTGAGGGGGAGATATGGGTGAGGGCTGAGGGGAGAGATATGGGTGAGGGCTGAGGGGGGAGATATGGGTGAGGGCTGAGGGGAGAGATATGGGTGAGGGCTGAGGGGGAGATATGGATGAGGGCTGAGGGGGAGCAATGGATGAGGGCTGAGGGGGAGATATCGGTGAGGGATGAGGGGGCAGATATGGGTGAGGGCTGAGGGGAGAGATATGGATGAGGGCTGAGGGGGAGCAATGGATGAGGGCTGAGGGGGAGATATGGGTGAGGGATGAGGGGAGATATAGGTGAGGGCTGAGGGGGAGCAATGGATGAGGGCTGAGGGGGGAGATATGGGTGAGGGCTGAGGGGGAGATATGGGTGAGGGCTGAGGGGGAGATATGGGTGGGGGGGGCTGAGGGGGAGAGATATGGGTGAGGGCTGAGGGGAGAGATATGGGTGAGGGCTGAGGGGGAGATATGGATGAGGGCTGAGGGGGAGATATGGGTGAGGGCTGAGGGGGAGATATGGGTGAGGGCTGAGGGGGAGATATGGATGAGGGCTGAGGGGGGAGCAATGGGTGAGGGCTGAGGGGGAGATATGGGTGAGGGCTGAGGGGGAGATATGGGTGAGGGCTGAGGGGGAGAGAAGGGTGAGGGCTGAGGGGGAGATATGGGTGAGGGCTGAGGGGGCAGGTCTGTTTTTTCAGGGTGAGGGGGTGGGAGGTCAGGGTGAGGGGGTGAGAGGTCAGGGTGAGGGGGAGGAGAGGGTGAGGGTGAGGGGGGGGTGAGAGGTCAGGGTGAGGGGGTGAGAGGTCAGGGTGAGGGGGGTGAGAGGTCAGGGTGAGGGGGTGAGAGGTCAGGGGGTGAGGGGGTGGTCAGGGTGAGGGGGGAGAGGGGGTGAGGGTGAGGGGGTGAGGGGGTGAGAGGTCAGGGTGAGGGGGTGAGAGGGTCAGGGTGAGGGGGTGAGAGGTCAGGGTGAGGGGGGTGAGAGGTCAGGGTGAGAGGGTGAGAGGTCAGGGTGAGGGGGTGAGAGGTCAGGGTGAGGAGGGGGGAGAGGTCAGGGTGAGGGGGGTGAGGGTGAGGTGGTGAGGGGGTGAGAGGTCAGGGTGAGGGGGGTGAGAGATAAGGATGAGGGTGAGGGGGTGAGAGGTCAGGGTGAGGGGGTGAGAGGTCAGGGTGAGGGGGGTGAGAGGTCAGGGTGAGGGGGTGGGGTGAGAGGTCAGGGTGAGGGGGGTGAGAGGTCAGGGTGAGGGGGTGAGAGGTCAGGGTGAGGGGGTGAGAGGTCAGGGTGAGGGGGGTGGGAGAGGTCAGGGTGAGGGGGTGAGAGGTCAGGGTGAGGGGGGTGAGAGGTCAGGGTGAGGGGGGTGAGTGGTCAGGGTGAGGGGGTGAGAGGTCAGGGTGAGGGGGTGAGAGGTCAGGGTGAGGGGGGTGAGAGGTCAGGGTGAGGGGGTGAGAGGTCAGGGTGAGGGGGTGAGTGAGGGGGTCAGGGTGAGGGGGTGAGAGGTCAGGGTGAGGGGGTGAGAGGTCAGGGTGAGGGGGTGAGGGGGGTGAGGTCAGGGTGAGGGGGTGAGAGGTCAGGGTGAGGGGGGGGTGAGGGTCAGGGTGAGGGGGGTGAGAGGTCATAGTCTATGGGGTCCCTGGAAGACCCAAACACTTCAGGGTCGTGTTCACTGAGCTATTCGGAGAATCAAGGACCAGACCCCCCCCATCCAAGTCATCCTAGACCCCCATCTCAGCCCCCCTGTCATATGAATTCATCCTAGAGGTCCCCATCTCAGCCCCCCTGTCCATATCAAGGGGTCATCCTGAGGGGGGTAGACCCCCATCTCAGCCCCCCCCTGTCCATATAATTCATCCTAGACCCCCATCTCAGGGGGTAGACCCCATCAGAGGTCATCCTAGACCCCCATCTCAGAGGTCCATATAATTCATCCTAGACCCCCATCTCAGCCCCCCTGTCCATATAATTCATCCTAGACCCCCATCTCAGCCCCCCTGTCCATATAATTCATCCTAGACCCCCATCTCAGCCCCCCTGTCCATATAATTCATCCTAGACCCCCATCTCAGCCCCCCCCCTGTCCATATAATTCATCCTAGACCCCCATCTCAGCCCCCCCCTGTCCATATAATTCATCCTAGACCCCCATCTCAGCCCCCCCTCAGCCCCCTGTCCATATAATTCATCCTAGACCCCCATCTCAGCCCCCCTGTCCATATAATTCATCCTAGACCCCCATCTCTGTCCATATAATTCATCCTAGATCCCCATCTCCCCCTGTCCATATAATTCATCCTAGATCCCCATCTCAGCCCCCCTGTCCATATAATTCATCCTAGACCCCCATCTCAGCCCCCCTGTCCATATAATTCATCCTAGACCCCCATCTCAGATCCCCCCCCCTGTCCATATAATTCATCCTAGATCCCCATCTCAGCCCCCCTGTCCATATAATTCATCCTAGATCCCCATCTCAGCCCCCCCTGTCCATATAATTCATCCTAGACCCCCATCTCAGCCCCCCTGTCCATATAATTCATCCTAGACCCCCATCTCAGCCCCCCCTGTCCATATAATTCATCCTAGACCCCCATCTCAGCCCCCCTGTCCATATAATTCATCCTAGACCCCCATCTCAGCCCCCCCTGTCCATATAATTCATCCTAGACCCCCATCTCAGCCCCCCCCTGTCCATATAATTCATCCTAGACCCCCATCTCAGCCCCCCTGTCCATATAATTCATCCTAGACCCCCATCTCAGCCCCCCCCTGTCCATATAATTCATCCTAGACCCCCATCTCAGCCCCCCTGTCCCCCCCCTGTCCATATAATTCATCCTAGACCCCCATCTCAGCCCCCCTGTCCATATAATTCATCCTAGACCCCCATCTCAGCCCCCCCCTGTCCATATAATTCATCCTAGACCCCCATCTCAGCCCCCCTGTCCATATAATTCATCCTAGACCCCCATCTCAGCCCCCCCTGTCCATATAATTCATCCTAGACCCCCATCTCAGCCCCCCCTGTCCATATAATTCATCCTAGACCCCCATCTCAGCCCCCCCCTGTCCATATAATTCATCCTAGACCCCCATCTCAGCCCCCCCTGTCCATATAATTCATCCTAGACCCCCATCTCAGACCCCCCCCCTGTCCATATAATTCATCCTAGACCCCCATCTCAGCCCCCCTGTCCATATAATTCATCCTAGACCCCCATCTCAGCCCCCCTGTCCATATAATTCATCCTAGACCCCCATCTCAGCCCCCTGTCCATATAATTCATCCTAGACCCCCATCTCAGCCCCCCCTGTCCATATAATTCATCCTAGAGCCCCCCCCCATCTCAGACCCCCATCTCCCCCCTGTCCATATAATTCATCCTAGACCCCCATCTCAGCCCCCCCCCTGTCCATATAATTCATCCTAGACCCCCATCTCAGCCCCCCTGTCCATATAATTCATCCTAGACCCCCATCTCAGCCCCCCTGTCCATATAATTCATCCTAGACCCCCATCTCAGCCCCCCCCTGTCCATATAATTCATCCTAGACCCCCATCTCAGCCCCCCCTGTCCATATAATTCATCCTAGACCCCCATCTCAGCCCCCCCCTGTCCATATAATTCATCCTAGACCCCCATCTCAGCCCCCCTGTCCATATAATTCATCCTAGACCCCCATCTCAGCCCCCCCTGTCCATATAATTCATCCTAGACCCCCATCTCAGCCCCCCCCTGTCCATATAATTCATCCTAGACCCCCATCTCAGCCCCCCCTGTCCATATAATTCATCCTAGACCCCCATCTCAGCCCCCCTGTCCATATAATTCATCCTAGACCCCCATCTCAGACCCCCCCCCCTGTCCATATAATTCATCCTAGACCCCCATCTCAGCCCCCCCCCTGTCCATATAATTCATCCTAGACCCCCATCTCAGCCCCCCTGTCCATATAATTCATCCTAGACCCCCATCTCAGATCCCCCCCCCCTGTCCATATAATTCATCCTAGACCCCCATCTCAGCCCCCCTGTCCATATAATTCATCCTAGACCCCCATCTCAGCCCCCCTGTCCATATAATTCATCCTAGACCCCCATCTCAGCCCCCTGTCCATATAATTCATCCTAGACCCCCATCTCAGCCCCCCCCTGTCCATATAATTCATCCTAGACCCCCATCTCAGCCCCCCCTGTCCATATAATTCATCCTAGACCCCCATCTCAGCCCCCCTGTCCATATAATTCATCCTAGACCCCCATCTCAGCCCCCCTGTCCATATAATTCATCCTAGACCCCCATCTCAGACCCCATCCCCCCTGTCCATATAATTCATCCTAGATCTCCCCCATCTCAGACCCCCATCTCCCCCCTGTCCATATAATTCATCCTAGATCCCCAGACCCCCATCTCAGACCCCCCCCCTGTCCATATAATTCATCCTAGACCCCCATCTCAGCCCCCCTGTCCATATAATTCATCCTAGACCCCCATCTCAGCCCCCCTGTCCATATAATTCATCCTAGACCCCCATCTCAGCCCCCCTGTCCATATAATTCATCCTAGACCCCCATCTCAGCCCCCCCCTGTCCATATAATTCATCCTAGACCCCCATCTCAGCCCCCCTGTCCATATAATTCATCCTAGACCCCCATCTCAGCCCCCCCCTGTCCATATAATTCATCCTAGACCCCCATCTCAGCCCCCCTGTCCATATAATTCATCCTAGACCCCCATCTCATATAATCTCAATTCATCCTAGACCCCCCCTGTCCATATAATTCATCCTAGACCCCCATCTCAGCCCCCCCTGTCCATATAATTCATCCTAGACCCCCATCTCAGCCCCCCCTGTCCATATAATTCATCCTAGACCCCCATCTCAGCCCCCCTGTCCATATAATTCATCCTAGACCCCCATCTCAGCCCCCCCCCCCTGTCCATATAATTCATCCTAGACCCCCATCTCAGCCCCCCCTGTCCATATAATTCATCCTAGACCCCCATCTCAGCCCCCCTGTCCATATAATTCATCCTAGACCCCCATCTCAGCCCCCCCTGTCCATATAATTCATCCTAGACCCCCATCTCAGCCCCCCCCCCTGTCCATATAATTCATCCTAGACCCCCATCTCAGCCCCCCCCCTGTCCATATAATTCATCCTAGACCCCCATCTCAGCCCCCCCCCTGTCCATATAATTCATCCTAGACCCCCATCTCAGCCCCCCTGTCCATATAATTCATCCTAGACCCCCATCTCAGCCCCCCTGTCCATATAATTCATCCTAGACCCCCATCTCAGCCCCCCTGTCCATATAATTCATCCTAGACCCCCATCTCAGCCCCCCTGTCCATATAATTCATCCTAGACCCCCATCTCAGCCCCCCTGTCCATATAATTCATCCTAGACCCCCATCTCAGCCCCCCTGTCCATATAATTCATCCTAGACCCCCATCTCAGCCCCCCTGTCCATATAATTCATCCTAGACCCCCATCTCAGCCCCCCTGTCCATATAATTCATCCTAGACCCCCATCTCAGCCCCCCTGTCCATATAATTCATCCTAGACCCCCATCTCAGCCCCCCCCTGTCCATATAATTCATCCTAGACCCCCATCTCAGCCCCCCTGTCCATATAATTCATCCTAGACCCCCATCTCAGCCCCCCCCCTGTCCATATAATTCATCCTAGACCCCCATCTCAGCCCCCCTGTCCATATAATTCATCCTAGACCCCCATCTCAGCCCCCCCCCCTGTCCATATAATTCATCCTAGACCCATCTCAGCCCCCCATCTCAGCCCCCCTGTCCATATAATTCATCCTAGACCCCCATCTCAGCCCCCCTGTCCATATAATTCATCCTAGACCCCCATCTCAGCCCCCCCCCTGTCCATATAATTCATCCTAGACCCCCATCTCAGCCCCCCCTGTCCATATAATTCATCCTAGACCCCCATCTCAGCCCCCCTGTCCATATAATTCATCCTAGACCCCCATCTCAGCCCCCCCCCCTGTCCATATAATTCATCCTAGACCCCCATCTCAGCCCCCCCCTGTCCATATAATTCATCCTAGACCCCCATCTCAGCCCCCCCTGTCCATATAATTCATCCTAGACCCCCATCTCAGCCCCCCCCTGTCCATATAATTCATCCTAGACCCCCATCTCAGCCCCCCCTGTCCATATAATTCATCCTAGACCCCCATCTCAGCCCCCTGTCCATATAATTCATCCTAGACCCCCATCTCAGACCCCCATCTCCCCCCTGTCCATATAATTCATCCTAGACCCCCATCTCAGCCCCCCTGTCCATATAATTCATCCTAGACCCCCATCTCAGCCCCCCTGTCCATATAATTCATCCTAGACCCCCATCTCAGCCCCCCCCTGTCCATATAATTCATCCTAGACCCCCATCTCAGCCCCCCCCCTGTCCATATAATTCATCCTAGACCCCCATCTCAGATCCCCCCCCTGTCCATATAATTCATCCTAGACCCCCATCTCAGCCCCCCCCCTGTCCATATAATTCATCCTAGACCCCCATCTCAGCCCCCCCCCCCTGTCCATATAATTCATCCTAGACCCCCATCTCAGCCCCCCCTGTCCATATAATCATCTAGATCCCCATCTCAGCCCCCCCCTGATCCTAGACCCCCATCTCAGCCCCCCTGTCCATATAATTCATCCTAGACCCCCATCTCAGCCCCCTGTCCATATAATTCATCCTAGACCCCCATCTCAGCCCCCCGCTGTCCATATAATATTTTTCATGTTCTTCTTGTAACAAACCAGAGACTGATTTGAGACTTTTGGGACAGCCGGATAAAGGGGTATGATTCCCCAACGGTGAACGGTCCCGTGTGGTTCAGTTGGTAGAGCATGGTACTTGCAACAGCAGGGTCGTGGGTTCGATTCCCAACGGGGGACCAGTACCGAAAAAGTACGAAAAGCAGATACAGCGCTTTCAGAAGGTATTCACACCCCTTGATTTATTCTACACTTGTCTTTGCCGATGACAAGCATACCCATAACATGATGCAGCCACCACCATGCGTGAACATACGAAGAGTGGGACTCAGTCATGCGTTTGTGTTGGATTTGCCCCAAACATAACTCTTTGTATTCAGGAGGTTCATGTAGTTCCAGCGTTCCATTGGGAGGCGGAGGAGGAGGTCGGCCATGTCAGATTTCAGACAGAAACACCACGGCGGCCATGTTGGATACCCATGGGCCGGACGGACCAATAAAGGAGTCCACGGAATGTTCAGTCGGTGTGGACACAACCAGCCATCCGTAGCGACACACACACACACACTAAGCTGTACTCTCTTCGGTTTCTTGGTTTGGCTGGAGGCAAAGCCCTGTTAATCCTAAAGCCCACACAAAGCCCACACTGTTATACCCAACTCACACACACACACACACACACACACACACACACACACACACACACACACACACACACACACACACACACACACACACACACACACACACACACACACACACACACACACACACACACACACACACACACACACACACACACACACACACACACACACACACACACAGACACACACACACACACCACACACACAGAGAGACACACACACACAGAGAGACACACACCACACACACACACACACACACACAAGGGCTGGGTGGTATAGCGTATTTGACTATATGCCGGTATTTGATGCACGGACAGGATTTGGGTTTCAACTTGACCTTCTATAAATGGCATTTAAGTCTTCAGTTTCCTCCTCTGTCGTCTACCTGAGTCCCCCCCTCTGTCAGCTACCTGAGTCCCCTCCTCTGTCTGCTACCTGAGTCCCCCCCCCTCTGTCTGTCAACCTGAGTCCCCCCTCTGTCTGCTACCTGAGTCCCCCCCCCCCTCTGTCGTCTACCTGAGTCCCCCCGTCTGCCACCTGAGTCCCCCCCCCCGTCTGCCACCTGAGTCCCCCCCTCTGTCGTCTACCTGAGTCCCCCCTCTGTCGTCTACCTGAGTCCCCCCTGTGTCTGCTACCTGAGTCCCCCCCCTGTCTGCTACCTGAGTCCCCCCCCTCTGTCGTCTACCTGAGTCCCCCCCCCCTCTGTCCCGTCTACCTGAGTCCCCCCTCTGTCTCTACCTGAGTCCCCCCTCTGTCTGCTACCTGAGTCCCCCCCCTCTGTCTGCTACCTGAGTCCCCCCTCTGTCTGCTACCTGAGTCCCCCCTCTGTCGTCTACCTGAGTCCCCCCTCTGTCTGCTACCTGAGCCCCCCCCCCTCTGTCTGCTACCTGAGTCCCCCCCCTCTGTCGTCTACCTGAGTACCTGAGTCCCCCCCCTCTGTCTGCTACCTGAGTCCCCCCCCTCTGTCGTCTACCTGAGTCCCCCCTCTGTCTGCTACCTGAGTCCCCCCTTCTGTCGTCTACCTGAGTCCCCCCTCTGTCTGTCTCTACCTGAGTCCCCCCGTCTGCTGTCTGCTACCTGAGTCCCCCCCCTGTCTGCTACCTGAGTCCCCCCTCTGTTGTCTACCTGAGTCCCCCTCTGTCTCTACCTGAGTCCCCCCTCTGTCTGTCTACCTGAGTCCCCCCTCTGTCTGTCTACCTGAGTCCCCCCCCTCGTCTACCTGTCTGCTACCTGAGTCCCCCCTCTGTCTGTCTACCTGAGTCCCCCCTCTGTCGTCTACCTGAGTCC